>NC_091133.1:27819330-28119330 GCF_040183065.1 Periplaneta americana | reverse complement strand
GAAGAAAATAAAATTCAAACCCTCGAGAAACTCTGTATATATAACGTGCGTGTACTGTTGTTATAAATTAAATCTCTCAAGATGATGGCCGACGGGTATTTGGTTGGCGATGGCTCCTGGAATTTGCGGGTGTACGTCACAGATCTTCAGGTGGAAAGGACTCTCAGGGTGAAAGGTGATTTGCACATCGGTGGTGTCATGCTGAAGCTCGTCGAAGATTTAGGTAAGTTCAAATTAAGTTCACACTGTTGTCACGTGGTGGTAAATATTTACAACAAAACTGAAAACCGACTATATTCTTCCTATTGCTAGGATTGGTGACAGTAAAAATTGCTTGAAGAAAAATATGTTCTGTGATGGCAACAATTTATTTTCAAATTGTTAATTTGAACTTCAAATGAGATTCAAATAAGTGACTAAGAAAATGTAATAGATTTCACGTGATTAATTAAGAATAAGTGTACTGTTAAAGTCCTATTAATCCTAAGCTATTTTATGTGATGTTCCATACTTTTTCTTGATGACTTTGCCAGTGAACGGTATTTATTCGTCTTGTACAGTGACTTTAGATCTACCTACTATGTGTTGCTTTTTGTTATAGTAATTATGTGAGGTGCATTGAATTCACTTGGTTACCTGAAAGCATTTAGGATTCTGTTTGTGTTTGGCTGTGCTGTGAAAGGTCATTGGCAAGTGAAGGCATGTAGTTGTCTTGGATCATGTTATGATTGAGTACATGTATGCCCAATAACATGAGTATACCTCCGAGGAAAATGCCGATTTATTTAATGCAACGTGGCAGAATATTGCCTAACCATGCGCACATCTTGTATTACGCTGTTTGACTCCTCTGACAGTGCCTTCCATTCAAGACTTTTTAATTTTTTTTATAAGTTTACTCCGAATGATCTCCACTCCCAGAGAAGGGCTCGAAGGGTCATGTCCCTGGAGAGGGCGAAAGACGTACCGATAGCGTATTCTTCTTTAGTCAGAATCTTGTTCAGCGGCAAAATTAAAATCTCTGGCTACATTAATGATTTATGATCTTATGACTTGACATGTGTGCTCGCAGAATACTTATTGGCATTATTCTTTCGTCTATAGTACTAGGAGGTTAGATCGAAACGTTGTTTATATTTCGAAGACATTTTTAATCTTAAAAGTTCATTTCCATGTTGATGGAAATTAATAAGAATGCGATTTATGGAACACTATAGTGAGCCTCGGTAATGTGTACTTAAACTGTTGGATAAAGTGGATAAATTTCGGAACACGATTATCTTCCTTCTCTTTCCGCAACATTCTAACCTTGTGCACACAAAATAAAAAAATTGGCACTGGAAAGTGCCTTTTCATAAGCATGATGATTCGCATTCGACAAACACAGATATAGGCCTATCTGTTCTTTTTAGTATTTGGAGATATTTGTTCCCAGTGAGGTAGCCGTATACTGACCAAACTGTTGTGCTAGAAATTTGGCACACTGTAAAATATCAACAATTGATATAGGCCTACTATCCTTTTCAGTCTTCTCTTAAGTGCAAGTGAACACCAAGGGTCTTTACTTCAAGGATAGCATTAAAAACCTTTACTTGGAATCCTTTCGTCATTCGTACGTATTCTGTTTTGATCTTTTGTCTTAACATTAGTAGGCATTGTATGTTCAAGATTTCTGGTTGTTTTATGATGTCTAATCTATTAAACTCTTCTACGCAGTATATGATTTAATTTTCCCAGAATGGGAATGGTTCGCCTTCTTTAGTATCAGTGTTTCTGAAAAAATACGGGCTATTTATATTAAAATCTCGAAGTAGATTTTTGATGGATCGCAAACCTTCTATTTCATATTTTGTGTAAGAAAAAAGTAAAAACATTAACAAGTGGTAACTTATTGCATTGCTATATACGAAAATTGATAGTGCTTAAGGAATTGTTTTCACTTGGGATTTATGTGATACTGCCGATAGAACATAGTTACAAAATTATGAAAGTAATATTGAACCTACTCATTGTATAGCACAAGGTGCGCCGGGCTACTTCCGATGTGTGCAATTGCGTAAACATCCGTCCACTGGAGCTAAAGTCAATAAGTGAACCTTAACATACGCGTACACTTCTGCCCTCAACGCCCCTTTTCTGTAACTGGAGGAGCATGAATTCATTCTTTCATTTGGATGTTTCTGTGAACAACTTCTCTGGTTTGGCACGTGCGATATTGCTGTACACGTGATGAACGTGTAGCTCAAGAGATCAGGCAGGCTGATAACTCGTGAGGCTTTGTTGGAACAAAGTGCAGAAAGAGAACACGATGTTCGTCTCTACTGTTTACTTGTTACACGAAACTAGGCGGGAATGCTGAACTGCTACGTCACGACCTTGTTGTTCCATGGCGTAGGTGCATTTCTGGGTATCAAGGTCATGAAAATTATTTGTAAAATTTAATTGAGATTTTGAAGACCAAGGAGAATTTTATTGGCCAGTGCGAAGACGAATGAATGGCTTTATTCCAAGTGTCTGGAAATTATTTTAAACAAATAGTTGAACATGTTTATTAAATGCAAAAAGATGGCCCAAGAACCAAGCGTGAATACAGATGGAAAGGGGGGGGGGGCAAGGAGTCGCAGTCCCCTTTTTCTCCATTCCATTTCGTGAAAGTCTTTATTCGAAATAGGCCTATTTAGTCGCAGAACAAAATATTTTTTTATTATTTTTTTCTGCTGTTGTGTAATAATTTAAATTTAAACATTGTTTTTATCTTATACATCTTTCATGTTGGCTACATGCAAAACAAGTCGATTTCAGACATATATTAGCAATAAAGACGTATACAAAATATGTTGTGCACAATAGTGCTGGTTTTTTGGTGTCGAATATGATTTGCCCATTGCTGTCCTAGATTTAATTTCAAGTACAGGTGCAGATGACTTTAATTTAATTAAACTGTGACTACAATAATTGCGAGGTACATTATTCAGACTCCTCTCTTCTAAAAGCGAGAGTAATTTAAGACATGGTAACCAAGACCTAAAAGTGGGTATATTCTGATGATATTTTATTCGTAAATTAAGGTCTAATTAAGAACTTAATATAAGTAATAATAATAATAATAATAATAATAATAATAATAATAATAAATAGTTTTATGAAACATTTCTATATACGTTCCTGCCAAGAACAGCAGAAAGGTTCCATGCTAAAGGCAAGTTGAAAGATAATGTACCTGCAGAACTGAGGCCAATACAGTGCGCGGCATGTACAACTCACTGGCATTATAACCGGTCGTAACGCGCCTTTAGTGGGGAGATCCAACCTTTCTCGCACGGGAAAAACTAATCGGCGGTGAATGTCAGTTATTCAGGCCTGTAGTTCCATACAAATAATGCACCCGTAAGGGATAATAAGAAAACGTTATATTAACCTCACCTTTTGTTAAAGTGTACTCGTATGTTGAAAATGATGTCCACCTTTCTCGATGCAAGGAGAAAAAGAAATATGGTTTATTTAATGACGCTTGCAACTGCAGAGATTATATCAGCGTCGCCGGTGTGCCGGACTTTTTGTCCCGCAGGAGTTCGTTTTACATGCCAGTAAATCTACTGACATGAGCCTGTCGCATTTAAACACTTAAATGCCATCGACCTCGGCCGGGATCGAACCCTCAACCTCGAGCATAGAAGGCCAGCGCTATACTAACTCCGCGACTCGATGCAAGAATCACATCAGTGTAGAAAATACTGAGGCCAACACCTTCTGAAACTTTCAGCATTCACCAG
Source organism: Periplaneta americana (assembly GCF_040183065.1). Taxonomy (NCBI): domain Eukaryota; kingdom Metazoa; phylum Arthropoda; class Insecta; order Blattodea; family Blattidae; genus Periplaneta; species Periplaneta americana. The sequence continues at coordinate 28,115,557 of NC_091133.1, read as the reverse complement.
GTTCCATTCTCCTGCTCTTCATGAGAGTGTTGATTGTTCACATACATTACATGTTTTAAATTCCCACACATATACAGATTACAAACATTTAAATTCGAGGAACAAGTTGGCGAACGTCACTAATTACGCGATCATGTAATTCTTCTAATGATATAACTACTGTATGTGCAGTGGCGTTATCCTGCTGGAAGTAAGCTTTTTTTTCATCTTCAGTCAATATGGCAAAAATTGCCGCAGTATGTCTCGTACATAACGTTGAGTTGACTATCGTAAAAGAAAATAAGATCATTCTTTCCTCTTCCACTCTTTCCAACAGCTTCATTTCTTATTCTGTCTGTCCATTTAACACGCTTCATTCTTCTCCATATTCATATTTCAAATGCTTCTAGTCGCTTCTCTTCACTTCGTCGTAATGTCCATGTTTGTGCCCCAGACAATGCCACACTCCACACAAAGCACTCAACTAGTCTCTTCCTTAATTCTTTTTCCAGAGGTCTGCAGACTTTTTCTGTTAAAAACTTCCTTTGCCATTGCTATCCTCCTTTTCACTTCCTTGCAGCAGCTCATGTTACTGCTTATATTACACCCCAAGTATTTGAAGCTGTCACTTGCTCTACTGTCTCATTTCGAATTTGCACGTTTACCTTCTGTATTTTCCTTCCTACAACCATGGTCTTCATCTTGTTTACATTTATCTTCATCCCATACTGCGCACAGCTGTCATTTACCTTCACTACCATATCTCCTCTTCTGCTAACAACACCATATCTTCAGCAAATCTTATGCACTTTATTCTTTCTCCTACTGTCACCCCTCCCATGTTCTGAAAACAGTTCTTTAGTAAGTCCAAGTAGATGTTTATTTTTACTTCCCTCTAACATTTCTTCTTCTATCCTCGCTTTGACTTGTTTCATATAAAGATTACTGAACGGCCTACTCTCTTTCCAATCAACACCTATTTTCTTCAGGATTTCCATCAGTTTGTTCCAATCCACTCTGTCAAACGCCTTTTCTAAGTCCACAAATATTATAGGCCTATACACTTCTTTATTCTTCTCTAGGCCTATCTTTCGCCGATTGTTCGTAGTAGTCCAATTGCGTCCCTAGTACCTTTTCCCTTCCTGAAGCCAAACTGCTCACCTTCCAACAGAACAGCCCTTCCGTCTTAGAATATAAACGTCGATTCAGTTTTCGCAGGAGAAAACTTGATGGGTTTTGTTTCCGAATTCTTAAAATGTTAGACCGCTTGTCTGTGTCACGTAATTTGCGTCAAGTATGATGCAGCCTTACTGTATTGTGACCTCCTTTGTTACGTATTTTTTCTATCCCATACATTTTTTTACCATATGTATTAATATCATTTTATTTTTACTAACATTTTTAATATTAACCTATCTATACCTTTAGAGAACCGGAAACAACGCTTGCTCCCCCCTTAAAGACTGGAGTTCGATGATACTGGCGTAAAACACAAATCACTCTCCTGGGTATAGGAAGGAAGAAAAGTAGTTCATCCATTTACGTAAACTAGGAAATATCGCGATTTTGAGTTTGATAATTTTCATTAGGTTTTTCTTTAATCAAAGTACAGTACTGTATTAAGAATAAGTGTTTTTACTCACGAAGTGAGTTATCCATGCGAACGTATTCATTATGCAGTATATATTATACTGTCTACAGCACATTAGCGTACAATATAGAGAAAGAAGTTGAATTGAAAAATAATCATAATATGAATATTTAAACACAATTTTGAAAATGGTGGCCGTTCATTTCGATACCGGCTTCAGTTCTTTTGTGCATATTATCGCACTATAGACTATTGCATCTAATTCCAATTGCCAGTTTCGTCCTTCGTACTAGTAACTCATGTTGAAATAATTCTGTCCCTACTCTAAGTACTGTACATTCAATCTTCACTTCTGCCCGACCCGAAAATATAAAATTACTCAGACATGCTATCTACTGTCCGTCCAAGTGGCTATGCCGCAGGATTGTAGAAAGGGAGGAAATCACGTGACAGTTAATTACTTAACGAGGCCCTTTTATTTAAGTTAAATTAAACAGCTGTATAATATTATGTAAACGTCCAATTCCTAACAGAAATTAATGTTTTCAGAAAAGAGCTAAGACAGCCCAGCTTTTACAGAGGGGCGAGCAGAAGCAGGTGGGGGAAATAGGGATGCGACGTAGGCAAACGGACAGTACCTGTGCGAAAATATGATTCAATATTGAAAGCTCTTTCGTCACTGGAAAACGCGAACATATTTCTGGAACGTACTATACTCAGTAACTCAGTAGTGCTTACTATCTGAGGTCTTGGTTCTGTGAGGAGTTGTAACTTCATTAGTAGAAGGGGTGGGAGTGAAGTACATTAAAAAACTCAGGTACAGTAAAAATTGAAGTAAAAATAAAATGATGTCCCTGTATATGTTTCATATCAGAAGTTTGTATTAAAAGTTATTATAATTTGTAATAGCAGCGGACATGATTTATCAGTCTGTCGTATCGGATTTCTTTTAAATAAATTATAGATAAAAGTAATAATTGACTGATTCGAAAATTAAATAAATTAAAGTGAAGTCCCATAGATTATATTGAATGGATATAAATGTTTACTTAATCGCAGATAGCCTATGCAGCACATTAAATTTCCTTTTAATACAGTATCTATATGTTGTAAATTATATTATACAGTTGTAAAATTATGTCTGCTCTTTTTATTATTAATCGCGAAAGGAATGTTTTGTCTATTACCTGGTTTCCTTTATTTTTTTTACAATAGTTGGCAATTACGCCCATTGTGTGAGTTAAGTGATATTTGTAAAATGTATAAAGCTCATCCATGTTTTGGCTGTAGTAATTATGGAGTTGTGATTTCTCAGTTTTCCTGAACATAAACATTGACTTTTCTTGCATATTCATAAGGTTTGTACTGTAGTTAATGTTTTTAGCTTGGTTTATTGAAGGATTTATCAGGCGACTCGAAATTCTATATCTTTTAGTCTATTTTCTATTTTATCGAAAAAGAGTGTGTTCTCAGCAGGAAGTTCACTGAGCTCTTTCACGACCTTGTCATGTGAATGTTTCCCCCAACAGCTGCTTTTTTAGGCAGGAATCTTGTCTAACACGGTATTACGCCCCAGGGTTCTGTTTTTCCATAAAGGAGCCCGAAGGCATCACGAACTTAGATATTTTTTCTCTCTCTTGACAGCTGCAGAGTTACCTCAACCAACCTCTAGGATTTTATGGAGTTGTACTCAGCTCTCTCTCACTGTCAGTGTTAAATGTTGTCTGGCATATGCTTTCTCGTTAATTTTATAGAGTGTATATTAAAACTTATATTTTACGTAATCTTAATGTCAACTGAATTGTGCACTGTAGGCCTACATGATTTTAATACAGTTATTCATAAAGAACAATTTAATCTCAGGTTAATAAAATTATTTGCTTTTGTTTTCAGTAATTCAGTTTCTTTATCATGTTCAGAATATTACCATTTATACTTTATTCTCCTGAACTACATTGAGCTATTCCTTTCTGAGTCAGGTTTCCCGCTATCTATCAGATGAGAACGTGTCGCCAGCCGGCAAGGTCAAGCTACCTTACCTTGCTTGTTCAACAGTATTCACTCTCCTGCCTACTGAGTGAATAAGCTTATAGTTGAATGATTTTAGTTTTTCTGTCTTTGTGAGATAATACTTTTATTAACGTTTCTTTACAGTGTGAAGATTTCAGTTGTGTAGGTCTAGAGCAGACCTGGGCATAAAGGGGAAGGGAAAAGGAAGGGAAACATCCATATCCTTTTGGCTTACACCGCTTTAGAAACAAACACACACAGTAAGGCATTGTGCATCAGTGGTGGACTTTTGGCGACCAGCGAGAGTCGAAAGCTATGATGTCTGCCTTATGTAATCCGTCACTCAAGAATGCTTGCCTTCCTGTCTACTCGTATCTGTTCGAAAACAACAAAGTGGAGGGGGACTTAAGGGGTAGTCTGGAGTGACGCGATTTAGTTATCAGCGCCCAGACCTGCATAGAGTCCTCTTGACGAGGACATCGAAATGCCGCATACGAAATATTCTTTACAACAACAAGTGTTTCTTTACGATATTAGTTGTTACTAAGTTAGTTGTTGGCTATTAAGACTGTTTCGAAGTGAATTTACTGACGCCATTGTTACGAACAGAGAAACTATGCGAGCTTGTGAAACATTTCAAGAGTCGAGAACATTATAGTAGAGCATCGATTATCCGAAACAATTAGGGACGGAGGGTGTTCGAATAACTGATTTTTCGGATAACCGATCATTTACGAGAACAATTTGTACCGGTATCATAGGAGCAATATGAAACAAGAAACACTGATATTATAAACACAAAACTGTACATATATATTGTATCACACGGCTTACAAATAACACAGAGAACTGACTACCCTAGTTTGGCAAGTTGAAAATGGCCATTAAAGTAGGCCTACAGTTTAGGAAAAGAAGTCCAATTTTTTTTTTTCTTCAGAGCTGAGACTCGTTTTTTTTGCCGCTAAATCTTGTAAACAGAGCTAGCGAAACTTCTACGTGGCGCGCGCGCAAATTTGAATTTTCCGACTGGAACGCTTTCGGTGCATCTACATGGTTCAACTTTTCTTTCAACTTCACACATCCAAGCAATGCATGCAAGATTGATATTTAATATTAATTAATATACGTAGTGACGTTCAAAAGAGCACAGCATGTAGAGACAAAATCTTCATGTATTTTAATTGAACGCGTGTTTTAAACTTGATTCTTTCAATATTATTCCCAGATTGCATGCGTACGCGCATGGACAATTGAACTGTGTAAATGCAGCTTACGATTCCGCACATCACGTCCTCAAAATCCAATGTGTTTATACACATCACTCTCTTGCATGTAACACAAACAGGGGAAGGTCATAAAACAAGAGGTAATTTCTCCAAAAGCTACACTGTACATTATGTCCCCTTCAGTGAGGAAAACCACGGTAAAAGATTTTCAGATTAGGAAGGAAACATTTCATCGGAAGAAAAAAAATATTCAGTGACATGAAGGAAATGTTGTTCTTGCCTACATAAAATGTAGGTCTAATGCACAGTTCAGATATCCAAGATTTAATGTAGAGTATCGTTTAAAAATATGTTGTCACATCCAATATACCTGAATAATCTTTGTTCTATACACTGCCATAATATTACTCGATTTATTTTCAACGACTTTTGTATGTAAGATTTTATGGTGAAACTAAAATTTTAAACGAAGTTACGAGTATATTCCAGTCCTTTTTATAAGCTGTATTGTGCTAAAACATTGTATATTTACAGTATTTGTTTTGTATTTGAAATTGATATTTCCAAAGTGATGCAACACAAGGATGAACTGCTCTAGTTAAAAAAAAAACCGGGGCAGGCCTATTTCTGGATTTAATCCAACTGTTACGCAACTTTTTCTCTCTCTCTCATGCTTCCTGCATCAACATCCGTTCTCGCCTGCCCAGTGTGCCATATAGAACGCTGTCTCCATACGGAAAATGTATTTTTTTTTACACTTTTTTATTCATTCTGTGATTTTCATGTCATTGTATTCAAAGTGATCAGTGGATCTCTCTATAAGTAGCGTGCAGGGCGTTATTATAGGTGGAATTGTAATATTATGAACGATTTAAAAACCGCAAGTCTAGTTAGTACTTTTAGGCCTATACGTAGTATGAAACGTTTTAATGTCACGCGTATTTCGAGGTGTAGGTAGGTACAGCTTGATTCAAGGATTTTGGCCCCTGACTGACTAAGAGCGTGTTACTCATCACTACTGGCGGGCTGGGTCACACAGGTCAGGCCGCGCAGTCATAACACCTAACATCATGTCATCTTAGCATGTCGCGGTACACTCCGTCTTAAAACACAATATTCTTCCACACGTCTCGTTACTAACCACTACATCTGTTCACTAAACAATGTCATGATGGCTTATATTTTCTTGACATGAATGTCCCTCAGCTACGAGTACAGATATTATTTTCATTCTTTCGCTTTCCTCTTCCCCTCCTATGCACATTTGTGATTAAATTTCTTTCTTATGACGCAACACACAACTCGCTCACTAGACAGACAACCAAGGACAGGGGCCATTAACGCTGAATCGAGTTGTACAGTGTGGGACTCAGTTCACGAGCCCTGACCGGAGGGGAAGCTGGGAGTTGGGATGTAGTGGAACTGATAAGAGGTGTTGATGTTGACAGGTTAAAAGTCTGACCATTCAGCTACCTTAGGGGTTAATACAGGTATAGTGATTCGTTAATGTTTTATTAAGCTTGTACTGTGGAGATTATTCGTTCTGAAGCTTGTGAATAAGGGCGTGGTTTCAATTAGCTTTGGAGTAACAGTTGATACATTTCTTTCGCATTCTTCACAGGGTCGGTAAGATGAATCCCGTATAATATACTTATAGATGCTTATCGGGCTGGACGTGGAGTATCCCAAAGCAATTCGGCCTAAAGAGACTTTTTGTGCACCCATGATAGAATGAGTTGCGTGCCGACTGTGCTTCCTGGCTGAGTCGGCCCTACCGTCCTCCATATTATAATATTTTCGTTGTAAGAATAATCCTACACTAAACAATAGCACGTGACTGAAGTGAGGCTTCATTGGCCGCAGCTTGGCGCCCACTGCTGAACATTCTGTTTCATGTTGAACATTTCCCGTTATTCGTCAAAGTAGGCCTAACCTCACTAATATGCATTCGTTTGCTTAGGAAACTGTTACTTTATAATTAATTGGATTCAACTCTCTTAACTTATTATTGTATACATTCAACACTTTGTTTCTCTCCGCTTTTGAGAGGGTTTCCACTCTTATGTTTAGTAACCATACACTGAGGATGCACGTGCTTAAGACTTAAGCCTTAAGTGAACAACGAACTCAAGTGGCGCCAGCTTATTACAAGTACAAACTACCTTGGTATTCATTCGCTTTCAAAGTAAATAAAATATGAAAGTAGCTTTTCTTTTACAATATATGAGTGAAGTTATAATTTCATCGTATTTAACAACTAAAATTCAATTTTTATTTTCAAATAATACAAAGTTATGGTTCCTAAATGCGGAACTATATTTTTCTATGTTGTGTCAGTGTTTCGGCTGGGAGCCAATAACGAGTATGACAGCCACGTGCTTGTGTTTACATTAGGAATTTTCTTACAGCGAAAAGATTATACGCACTCCTCTTCAACCTTCAAATCTGTAAACCATACTTCTGGTGGTGGTCTGCCGTACCTCACATAGTGTATGAGGCGTCATATCCTCGTCAGGAAAGAACGAATCTAAGACTTCTGTGCCTCTTATAGAGATCTGGAGTAATCTAGAACCCATCACCACTACCATCTTTGGACAAACCGCAGGGAATACCTACTGTTGTGGGTTGCCTATTCGATGTCACAAGATCATAAGAAATGCCATATTTTTCGAGACGGAAAATTGTGGAGCGTGTTTGTGGAATGACAAGAGGAAAACGGGAGATGTAAAACTAATCAGTAATCACAGATGTCAGATATCATCTGCCTTCATATAGCCTAGTAGACCATACTTGATAAGGTACTCGTACAGTCACTTGTCAGTGTTGGTCTTTCTACATTTCTGCATCTCCCTTGGAATATATATACACAGAGTATTAAAGAAAAAGTATTCCATATTTTGAGAGAAGGTAGTATGCCCTTCCCCCCAAAAAAGTTAACAAACGTGGATCCTAAAACTCGTACCTTAAGAGCTAAGAGTACATGTTCACCATCGCTATAGGAGGTACTCAATGTGATGTTCATAGTAATGCATCCTTCTGTCTTAAGAAATCACGCACTCTTTGAAACACTTCTGGTTGGTCTCGGATGTGCTGGCAGGCATTGATAACGCGCTCCTGTAGGGCAACGTTGCAATACCCCCTTTTCCATATCGGACGTACGAATGGTGTGAAGTATCATTTCACAGCAAACGAATTGCCTGTCTTACTGGACGAAGTGCCATACTTCAAAGGCTAGAGATGTGGTTCATGCATGATGGAGCACCGATTCATTTTCACCGAAGTGTCAGACAACACCTAACACAGACATTCAATGGACAATGGAGTAGTCGTTAGCCTGCTCGTTCCCCTGACCTTAATCCCATGGATTTTTAGTTGTGGGGACACTTGAAGGCTTTGGTGTATGCAACCCTCAACAGTGATGTACAAGCACTATAGGAGCGCGTCGTCAGTGCCTCCCAGCACATCCGAGACAACCAGGAGTGTTTTAAAGAGTGTGTGATTCCCTGGGATGTAGGGCAGAAGGATGCATTACTATGAATGGACGTCACATTAAGCACCTCTTATAGCGATGGTGAACAAGTGCTCATAGCTCTTAAGGTATGAGTTTCAGAACCCATATTTGTTAGACTTTTTTTCTTGTTTTGGTGCATACTACCTTCTCTCAAAATATGAAATACTTTTTTTTCAACACCCTGTCTCCTTGCATATAGTCATTTCCCATAACTATGGTCCTGGAACACAACGACGATACAACTATTCAAAGAACATTGTAGAAGTAACATAGACCGTTCGTAGATAGCTGCAGTGACTTGACTTCAAACTACAGTACAGCAAAAAATATAGATGAACGAGGTACTACGTTATGGAATATAAAATTCGAATGGACCATAGTTTTCCAGGATCTTAGTTATGGGAAATGACGGTACCTGTGTAGGATGTAAATGGAATAATGAGATCGCTACAGGAAGATGATGTAGAGAACAAATCTTAGTTTTTCTGCAGGTTCTACTGATGTTTAAGGACATCCCTTCGAAAGAAATATTTCACTCCTGTCCTTAAACTTATGTGAAATCCCCTGATGTTTATAAAGGGACTAAATGCCTATTAAAATGAAGTTTTTTTTACTGAAAACCAAATCGCTATCTTTCAAACTGTGAATTATGTAACAGTTTTTCTGTTATGAAAACTTACTGAAAAATTACATTTTTTGTAGGAAAAATTAATCACTCCAGAATGAATGTATTTAGATCAATGAATTTTGGGATAGAGTTGGATATTATCTCAAGTAATTTTTCCAAATCTGGATAATCTGCAATTTCTCATCCACACTCCTGAATTTCGACCCATTTTCACTTTTTTTTTTTTTTTTCCAAGGAAGAAATCTAACCTTTTCACACTTGTAGCAAACTCCACAATTGTTAACTAAAATGGAGTAAGCTATTGATCAGTATTAACAACTCTCAATGTTATGAATGTTATTATGTAAGTGGTAGTGGCGGTTCCGGGTTAATTTGCTGCTAACTTCAAACACAAGAGAATTTCAGAAAATGACGATTTTTTTCTAAAGAAGATAAAGAAAAGAATCTGGATTTTAATGCGTGAACGAGGTGTGACATTTTGTTTAAACAAAAAGTAATAGGCCTATTTGCACAAGAAGCCTTTCAGATATTTCCAACTATCCCAAAATTCGTTGATCTAAGTATACATTAATTCTGAAGTAATTAACTTTTCTCCTACAAAAAATGTATTTTTTTTTCAATAAGTTTTCATAGCAGAAAAATTGTGTATAAACATCAGGAGATTTCATATAAGTAGGCTATAATGACAGGGGTGAAACATCTCTTTCGAAAGGGTGTCCTTAAACTTCTGGTAGAACCTGTACTCGTCCAGTACGCATGTTATTCTGTTATTGTCTACCTAGGCGAATCCAATGTTCTTAGAAAACAAATGCTTCTTAGTTTTTTATCTTCGCTTTTTGGTTTCTTTTTCTTGACTGTTTACATTATTATTATTATTATTATTATTATTATTATTATTATTATTATTATTATTATTATTATTATTATTATGGGCGACGTTTCTTCTTCTGTCTCTTATACTTCACTTTCTTCTTCTATTTCATCTTCTTGGCTCGATTTTTTCTACTTCATTTTGTTCTTACCCTAGGCTTAGTTTATTTTTCTTTTGATTGGTTTCGTTCCTATTCATTTTGGCTTGGTTTCTTCTTCTAACTTAATTTCTTTTGAGTTTCGTTTTTTCTCGTCGGCTTTGTTTCTGCTTCTTCTGGACCTCGTTTCTTCTCGTTGACAATGTCATTTCGTCATGTTTACTATTTCGAAGGACTATTTTTGTTAGCTTTTTATTTTCTTGTTATATATTTCTCTCTTCCACCCTGTCGTATTCTGCTATTGTTATTTTCACCGTCACGTGACATGTATGGAGTAATGTTGGACCAGCTTAGTATTATCTCAGAATGATACTTGATGTTGCAGCGTCGAATCCTACCGCTGCTGTCTGGATGAGAACAAGAGGTAACAACATTCCTTTTGGTCTATCTATAGTTTCCAAGAAGGAAGCTGTTGCTGCTGCCACTGTCGCTAAGGCAAGAAGTTTGTTGAGACGAGAAGATACTAACTACTATGGGATCAGGTTGAGGGGACGCTGGGAAATGCTCGCCGTCGCGTCGGGACGAGCAATCAAGTGATAATCCCGACGCAATTGAACCGATAAAGATTGAATCTTTATGCATTATTTGAACAATTAACACTTTATAAATATAAGGAATTGGAAGCATGCCTATAGCCTAAGTATGAATCCGCACTGCAACAAACTCCTAATTGCCAGACAAATTGCTGACAAAGCACCTCATCTTCTTGAACTTTCAGGTACATTCTTAGTTGCAAGACCAGAAATATAGTAACCATTTGCGAAATTAGCCGACATATAAGGCCTATTATATTTTAATATCTTAAAAATTGAATTGAATTAATGATTTAGTATTTAAAACCATTTACTGCATAAGGCAGCTATCTGCGGCCCGAGTTTAGTATTGTAGTATTACTGTTAAATAAGCATCTGCTATATTCTTATACTAATAACGAAAATGTAAGTACTTAGGCTACGTCACTCATGTCATTAGCCGTACAGGTCAAATAGACTGTGTACTGGTATAAACTAATGTTTTCACTATATATATCTCTTGTGTGACAGGCATTGAAATCACTAGAGCCCAGAAGTTAAGCAAAATGCCTATTTGCACTGGGTAGATTTACGAAATAGTTTCATAGAGAAAACATTTCTGCACATTTCGGGACAGCAGGGCCAGTTTTTATTTGGCCATTCTTTGCATATTTTACTTTTGTTGCCTATTTTAAGGTTTAATGCCTTATTTTGCCTCCTTTTTGCATTTGATAGATTTTTCTGCTATTATGTACACATTAAATAATCGGTACCTAGCCTATAAGGATAAAATTGTACGAATTCCGAATATGTTAAAAATATAAATGAAAACAATTTTTTTATAAATATAGCACCTGTTAAAAAATTGAATGATATTTTTTGCATAATGGGAATCTCTATTTAGAATCTCACTCCTCATAAATATATTTATTATTTGTGGTGGCATGCCTACAAACAAGTCTTAGCTGATCAGACGGCCGCAGGGTTGGTGGGTCCAGTTATTGCTATTGTATCTCACACCCCGAGTCAGTTGGTTTCTCTCGTATTGAGAGATTCAGTTTCTACAGATTCCAAGAAAACAGTTCAGAGAGGACAAAGAATAAGTTCTCTGACAAACCGAATTGTATTGAAAGCGATTAGCAGGATTGTCACATTAGTTTGCTCTATTGTAACCGTATGAGTCCTTCCACAATTATGTTTTAAGTATGCTCCAATCACTTCAATGAAAGTATAACGACCTTCTTTCATGATGAAAAACATTCTCTTTGACAGATGGCTGACTATAACAGTTGACAACTTGAAAAAAATGTCGTGTTGTGGTATGTAACCAAGAAAAGTAAAAGTAGACTAAAAATACTGAAATATGATACACAAGTTTATTAAATAATCTATATTAAATTATTATTTTGATGATTTTATTGCGTATTTTCATACTAGTAATTTTAAATGCCTATTTTTTATTTATTCACTGCCTGTTTCTTGAATTTCAAGTGCCTATTTGTCTGCCTATTTTAGATAAAATAAATGCCTGAACTTCCGGACCCTAGAAATCACATTTGCAATTCGCCGACTAGAAGGGTCTCTGTTTCCACTCTGAATTTTCCCTGTACCTACCAGTGCCGCAGACCGAATCATAATCAGCTGTTCAGCGTTTAGGTTTTTGTAACATTTTATAGAACAGTTTTGTTTTTATGTTGAGCAGATACTTTGCAACACTGCAAGATAATTGTGTTAAATAACTGAAATTCCAAAATATAACAAAAGATATTAATTGAATATAATAAAATGATAATCATCATCTATCTCGAATTAGACCTGATGTAGGGTAATCCAGTAGCCATTTTAAATCCTGTAATATTTTGATTTGTGTTCTATTGTTATGCTTGGGTTCATTGTCAAAACGTGTTGAATCTAACAATTTTTTTATCTTTCAATTTGTAGGCTATGAACGACTGGTTTTACTTCTATTTTCAAATTTCCTATTTTTTTTCTTCAGATTCACTGTACAGTATATATCTCGCTGTTTTTCTGAAGAATCTAATTTCAATCGATTTCGATGTGTTTTTGTCTTCTTCTTAGAGAATTTTACTACTATGCAAGAAACTAGGAAGCACTATTGCATTATGTCTTTATTTTATAGTGTTTTTTGAAACTAAATCATATCTTAGAAATTTCTAAGAATTATGATCACTTTCAAAATATTTTATGAACATCTCTTTCATGTTTGTATACTACATTACAGTTCAAATAATTAAAATTGATTTTTGTTTCGAACATTTTTTTGTTTCAGTTTTGCTTCATATTGGATCTTGTTTCAGTAATACTATTGTGTTCAATTTTTTCAATAATATTTCCAGTCCAAAATCTTGTGCTGAATTTTACTTCTAGTAAATTTACTACATGGAACGAATGACTTAATTTCCACATGCCATAGAGACGGCACTTGGCAGATTTACTGCTAAAATCTATCGCTCTAGGTCGAGGATTGAACCGTGAGTCCAGGAGTCAGTCATGGTAACTATCAGACCAGCGGGAATAAACTTTAAGAAAATTAGTTTGAAAAAGTGAATGAGTAAATACAGGTGATTTCTCAGTTTATTTATTAGGAAAACATTTAAATTTAAAAGCACAGGTGTTTCATTAATATAGTGACGAGTGGGACTGCAGGAAGGCGGGACATCGCACGAAGCTGTGAAGTATTGGCATAGCGTTACATCATTGGTGGAAGTCCCGCTGTGAGGCACTCGCAGAACATTCACACTTCTAACATTGACTCTACCCGTCACGAATAGGAATATTTTAAGGTTACAGTGTTGTGCCCTGGTGCAATGCCAGGTTCTAAACTTGCAACCTTGGCCTCACACGTTCTGCTGGGAATGAAACAGCGATGTATAATAATAGGATTGCCTCGTTATTGCCTCCTGTAACATTGGTGGTTAATGACATTTGACCTCACATACACGGTGAGTCATCGCGAGAAGATTCCTATCGTGGTTTTCTTCAGATGTAAGTTTCAATAGGGGCAGGAAACTATAAATAATGATGAAAAATATGACATATGAGAAAAGTATAAAACATACCTTTTCAGAGCCATGATCAAATATTTGCTAAACTCATTGCCTGACGTTTTTCTGATGCATTATAAAGAATTGTAGAACCGGCATGTTGATTACTTATTTGGGAGGTATGAGAACGACTGTGCTGATCAACAAAATTATGGAATGATAACTGACAGTAAGTAGTTTATAAATTTGAATAATATGCTATTATGCTGCTGCTATGGCACTACAGCCCAATTTGAGCCTTGGCCTCCCCAATGCGTCTCTTCCAATATTCTCTATCTCTGGCCTTCGTTTTCCAATCCATATTCCTTTGCCTGAGTCGTCTCCTGTTTACTTTTCCAACAATCCGAGGCTTCCCTTGAGGTTTCGAAACAATTGTATTTTTACGGTGTGCGGTTGTCAGCCGACACGCCCAACCCCCAACCTGGAGGATCAGGGTTTCCCTTTTTGTCTGGATCATCACACTAGACCTTACTGACAAGGGTGTCCCTACCAGTAGCTACGCTACCGTCAGCATCGCTCTAGTGATCATCTGACCACGCAAGCCCACCACTTCGTCAAAGTAGAGAAACCAACGGTGGGAATATGCTATTATACAGGGAATATTTTTTTTGAAAATATTACAGCTGAAGAATCAAGCTTACTAAGACCTATTACGTGATTGACGTGGAGAGATCGTAATGTAGTTTGGTGGGTGGATTCTAACTCAAGCGCAGACGGTCAGCTCTTCCTTCGATAAATAACTTTTTAAAACGATGGTTTCGTTTGGGTTCTTGGCTGGGCATCAGTTGGAGCTTTTACTCTTATCACCTGGCTTAGTCGAATGACACAAGTTACTGGAGGTCTATGTCACAAATTATATGTATGTAGCCTATGTATTTATTCACACTGCAAATGAGTATATACCTGGTGGCAGTGGTAACTAATTACACTCAATAATGACAATTAATAATAAACACAACTAATAAAAAGACAATAATTAATAATAATGATTAATAATAATAAGGAGCATCCTAAATTAGTACGAAATGAGGTAAAATCATGGTTTGGCAAATGCGATTGTTTAATTAGTGACTAAACAATATAATATAAATTTAATGAAAGTGATAGTATCCTTGAATACAATCATACTCGAGTATGATTTCAGATTTTCACGATGTTCTTTGTAGTGCGAAATGTTTTAGTCTTTGCATACTGTTGTAATGTAGGAACATCCAACTTCTCGGTGCAACATCTCTTTGTGACTATATTGCATTCCGTAATGTCCAACAGGCGACGTAAACATTGCCTGCAAAGGAAGGGAAAAAGATACATGCTGATTAACCAATGGCAGAGGTTACGTTCCAGGCTTATCTTGAACTGGGCAGAGGTAGAACACTTCAAACCGCCCAACTTCAATATAAAACTGAAATGTGACCTCTGCCATAACAAGTATCTTGCTCCCTTCTTCTGCCGGTAATTTTTACGTTGCCTACCAGACGATATGAAACACAGTATAGTACTTGCGACCCTGAGAAGAATTAGTTATGATGACACTGTGACTTTCTGCAAGCGCCAGGGACTTCCACACTATTTACGCACTTACGAAGAATATCGGCTTCATTGCTGAGGATACGTCTGGGTACAATACTTAGTAACGAACGAATGGTTCTGGATAGAACATAATAATGATAGACTTTTTTTTTCAACTCCCTGTCTCCTTGCATACCGTCATTTCCCATAACTATGGTCCTGGAACACAATTATGATCGACGATACAACTATTCAAAGAACATTGTAGAAGTAACATAGAGCGTTCGTAGATAGCTGCAGTGATTTGACTTCAAACTACAGTATACAGCAAAAACGGGTGGGGGAAATCGGGAAGCGACGTAACCAAACGGACACAGTACCTGTGTGAAAATATGATTAAATAATGAATGCAGTTTATTCACTAGAAAATACGACCATATTTCTGAAACGTACTGGACTCACTCACTCACTCACTCACTCGTGTATAATATGACCGTAAGGCGACTTTGACTGCATATGCGATCTTGATTCTGTGTGGACGTGTGGAAGTTTACTAGTAGAAGGGGTGTGAGGGAAGTACATTAAAAACCTGGCTAAAATAATAAATTGGCCAGTGTGGAGAGTTTACTAGACTGAAAGAGTGAAAGGTTAAGTAGAACAAGGCTGTCTTATATTATGATGTTAGAGCATACAATGATAACAAGATGATGCATATTGCTTTTATATTGTATGTACCTCGCGTCAGCTTCATGCTCTTTTGTTTTACTCTCTGATATTATCTTTCCACTCTCTTGAGCACTTGGACCAACGTCTATATTTTTTATAAGTTTGTTTATTCTCTTATATAGAGAGTCCCTTGCACGCTCCATGATCAAAACAGTAGTAGTAGGATAAAACGAAAAAGCCACGGCATTGAAGCTCTCTTTAGTGAATTTGCTTCTGGATGAGCAGGCTGAATAAAACGGGACGTGGAAGTTCTGTTTACTGTTTTAAAATCCCTTGCCTAAAAATCTAATATTGTGTAGGATCTCGGTAACAAAGCTTGAATTTATTTGAAAATGAATGTTGCTCGTGTATCATTAATATTATCTACATGTTTTTACATACTTTGGGTATGCATAGGAATGCGTATTTTGGTGGAAAAATAATTTTTATAGTTTCGCAAGAAATTGTATATTTTCATTCGGCATATGAAACAAAGTGTAGTGAATCAGAAAGAAATTAATATCGAGATTTTCACCGAAATACTGTACTCTTATTTTCAGCATCTCTGACAATGGAGAATGGATTTTGGCATGCCCTTTGTCTCTGCATGTGTGTACAGCTATTTCTCCCAACCTGCTGTAACAAATTTTGTTCACACTAAATGTCTATGAGGTAATTAAATTGGAAATGATAATTATGAAATATAATAATTTTTGGTAAAAAAGGGATGTTTATTTAAAAATGTAACACAAAATGACGATTTGCTCGAAGTTGGATCCAACAGTTTATTTGTTTAGGCCTGTATATACTGTATATAGGCCTATATATTTATTTTTACTTATATAAAGTAATAAGCCATTGTGACTTATGTTTATAGCGCGTGCTCTCCCCTACGAAACTGTCCGAGATTCGATTCCTGGAAATTTATCTTCCGTCCACGAGACTGGGTGTTTAGGCCGTTGTTTTGTAATTGTCCTGTGATGTCTTAGCGGTAGTCTTGTGTCTTGCCGATTCTATGACCAGGGAGGCCCGCATTTGTGAGACGTCTAATGCGCGATCCAATGAACTTTCCTGCCCTACCGGCAATGATGTGCGGATCGGATGAAATGGAAGGTAAAGCAGAATAAGAAAGAAAATAAAGTAGTAAATGAAATTGTTAGTAAACTTTCATCTCCAAAAACATTTTTGTCACAATTTTTTTTTATTATTAATTTTTGTATTAGATACCTGTTATCGATAAATCATATAAACATTCAGGACCTAAAGATATTCCTATTATACACCTATTATGATTATATGTGCTGTGTTTTTTTGTAGTGCATATTAGTGAGTTTTGCATTTTTTACGCATGTATAATACTATGATGTCCATAATGTAGAACTTCATAAATATTTATATTGATATTATAGCGTTTGTTACGTACTCTTTCGTGTACTGTGTGTTACAGATATTAGGCAGGTAACTTTCTTTAAATTGTATGTTAACTCTTTATAAAGGAGAATTAATAAAACATCATTATTTATATTTATTATCGTGTAACTTTCCCTTTTAATAAAAATCTACCTTAGTTGTGACAACAATCCGTAGGTGTTATGATGTATATAAATAGTAGTTCATGCATATACTGTATTTGTTGTGCATCGTGATGTTCTTAAAATTACCGATAAAATTGCTAAAGTATTTCGTAAACGTTCAAGTTTATATTGATATTATATATTATTGTATTATACTCTTTACAAATTTTCTGCAGATGCAGAATTATTTATTGAAATTATTTTCACCGTAAAATATCACTAATAATTTTCATCAGCATTATTTTTATGTAACGAAAAAGGTCACGTACGAGGTGCGTTTGAAAAGTTTGTGCCCTGACACATGGATGGCATTGAAAACGTGTCAACAATGCCGTCATTGTTAGCGGCCGTTCAATATTAAAGCACGAAAAATCGTAATTCTCTGTTGACTACATTTTCTGTAGTTTAATTTTGAAGTTAGTGCGCCGAACAGATTTGCTCAAATGGAAAAAAATCTATCTTCGTGCTCATATAATCACGATATGATGTTGAATGACCGTCCACTGGAAGTGCGGGAAATTAGCGAGGTTATGCGTATCTCAACTGAATGGGTGCGACACATCTTAATATCTTGGGCATGTTCAAGGTCTCCGCAAGGTGGGTTCCGAGTTTAATACCGGAACAAAAGCACGTCCGATGTCAAATTTCGAGGGATTGTCTGGTTTGATTTGAGTAAAATACGCTCGGTTTTTAGAGGCGGTTTGTGACCATTTATGAAATCTTGATCCACTACATATCAGAGACAAAACAGCATTCGAAACAATGGAAGCACAGTGAATCTTCGCCTCCAAAGAAAGCAAAAGCTGTTCAATCGGTTGGGAAAGTCATGGCATAAGTGTTCTGGGATTTTAAGGGGATAATCATGATTGACTATCTAACAAAGGGGAGAACAATAACCGGACAATATTATTAAAATCTCTCCAGTAACTGAAAGAGAAAATTCGCGAGAAGTTGGGTATGGTCAAGAAGAAAGTATTGTTTCACCACGACAAGGTACCAGCTCACACGTCTGCAGTCGCGGTTGCTGAAGTACATGAAAACTACGGTTCGAATTGTTGCCGCGCTCCCTCCCTGCAGATCGTGCACCTTCAGACTTTTTTTTTTGCTGTTATTTATACTCGCTTTAACATCTCTGGTCATATCACGAGTTAATCTTTGGATGAAATCCGAAGGCCTGTGTAGTATTGTGAACTAATTGGCGTCTGTAGATATATTACTGATTTGTTATGAATATGATTTTTGTGATGATTGAGGCCGGTGATATTCAGGGATGTTGTGACCGGAATTTCCTGGAATTTGCCTTACGGTTGAGGGAAAACCCTGAAAAATCTCACTCAGGTAATTCAACCCGACCGAGAATCGAATCGGGGCCCTCTGCGTAAGAGACCAGCATGCTGACTTCTATACCACAGGCAGACTTCTTTATTTTTCCCAAAGCTCAAAACTCACTTGGCTGAGAAGAAATTTTTGTCAAATGAAGAGGTTATCGCAGTAGTAGAAGGTTTTTTGTAGATCTCGAGGAATCTGTGTACAAGGAGGGTATAGCAGCATTGCAGCATCGGTGGAGCAAGTGTGTGAATCTCAGGGGGGATAATGTTGAGAAATGAAGATTGTTTCAGAATAATCGTAGTTTAATCTATGTCGGACTATGAACTAGTCCATTCAAACAACCCTCATACACAATATTTTACATCCTGTCTCAGTAGTTCGTAATTTTATCCTTGCCCACTGGGTTGTAGTGAAGTATTATTTGTAGTTTATTTTCCATTACATGTTCACACATGTCATGCGATTAGACCTACTGTCCGTTACTCAGGAGAAGACGAGGGGCAAGAATGTGACCTTCTTGACTATCGCTGTTGATTATTATAAACACATCGCTCAGATAAGCATCTCAGTATCCAGGTTATTACTCGTGCAGGAAACATGAGTAACAATGCGTATGGAAATTAAAGCTTAGTTGAACAGAAGGAGACCTAATGTTTCAGCTTATTACATTACAAATATTGACGCGTTGTCGTACGTTATCTGTTCACATCCCTTCCCCCTCAGTCCGCTCTCGTCTTCTCCTGAGTCACTGACAGTACTTCCCGTATAAACTTGTCTAGAAGGTTTCGTTGTCCTCTTATGTCTAGCGGTAAAACTGTTTTAACTAAACATTACTAATCCTTTACTACGTTCGATTCCAGGCAGGGAATTGGAAATTTATCTTCTCCATCTCAATGTTTTTATTTATTTATTATTTTTATTGGGTTATTTTACGACGCTGTTTCAACATCTCAGGTTATCCATCTCAATGTGACTGAGTATATTTTCTTTATCGTTTTGTTCTGTGTTGTCTTACGCAATAACCCTGACCGTGAACTCTATGGGAATGTCTAAAATACACAGTTCTCACACGAATTAGATTAGAATGGGACAAAATACACAATTCTTTATATTGACGATAATGATCTTGACTAGGGCTGAGGGTTTCTCACTCAAAAGATTTATTTTAGGTTAGAATAGCCGGTATGTTCTGACAACACGCACAAGCAAAATCGGGTAAGTGGTTATGGAATGAGATGAGAATCTTATTGGCTCATAGTCCATATGATTGCTTTGCCTCATATTTGTTTACTATGCTCTCATTGGTATGTTTCGGTACAGGATTCTTAAACTATATTATTTGTGATCCCTTTCCCTCACTATTAAATGTCAACATCCAGTCCTAGTCATATGGCGACGACAATAACGATGATGACAATTTTTATTGTTATAAATATTTATTAAAACATATTTATGTACACATATCTTTACGAAAAGTATAGTAAGGATCACATAAGAACAGTTCCTAAACAGCAAATATTGCCGTCTTGTCAGTGTTGCCAACTGCTACCAGATGTCACACGACCCTACATACTAAATGACTTATTTACTTACCGTACTTTATGTTAGGAGGTTATTCTAAATAATTCAATAATTTGTAACATATTTTCGTAGGTAAACTATACGGGGGAGGGATCAACATGTCAAGTATTTTGTCTGGCAATACGAAATTCATTGGTTTGACTAAACAATTGACTCACGAGACCTAACCTAGAAATGTATTTTGTTTGATCACATGAAATTATTAGTACCAACTCCGAAAACTTATCTGACTATAGTCACAGTCTAATATATACAGTCGCGCAACTTCAACACTTTTTTTGCCAACATTCACGACACTAGCGCTCAAGCGGCAGGCAAGGCACTGGTCATAGGGTTAATACAGCCTGCACGTGCTTTAAGGGTATGCGAGATGTTATAATAACGTTTTAATCATGCGTCGGAATAAAGGCAATGTGTGCAATGACGAAAATTGCAGTAACAACAAGTTTAAATCTCCGAATTTGTCGTTCTTCAGATTCCCTAAAGACCAAGAGAAAATCATAACTCAGTCATAACATATAATCCACGCTGTAGGTAGCCTACGTATTGTGTTCTATAAAACATTTATTAGTTATCAGTTACCTATTTGTATGTCAGAAAGGAGAGTTTAAATAAAAACAAAGTAAATACCTGTTACAGTATATTATTGTTTTGCAGAGATCATGTGTAAATGTGTAACCATTCCGATTTTGGATAATGTATCTACAGTTTTTAATGCAAGTAATTCCATAATTTTTGTATTCGTGTTTTTTTCTTTATATTTTTCAAAAGTTGAATGTTATATTGCATTCAAGTAGGGATTATGGTGTTAATTTTTTCAAGAATTCATGCCTTATTATAATCCTTTTGCAAAATATTTACTTCTTGAATAAATCCAGACTGTGTCGATAAATTTCTGATGTGTTGGTGTAGATTCATGTGGCAGACGTATTAAGTTCTCAAGAAATAAAAGAGCCTTTTTAAATTTAATATAAAACGCAATCTTTTCTGCAATAATTTGCATGACTGTTATTGGTGTTGATTTTACATTACCAGTGATTATTTGAGCCGTTCAGAGCAGAATTGGTGTAAGTCAAAATTAGATAATGAGGTTTAAAGTAAAAATTCTGTAAAATACAGCGCAAAGTAGCAATTAATATATCCTACGTGCTATTCACTGACTACCAATAGTTTAAATAAATTCAATATTAACTGCTACTTTGCGCTGTATTTTACAGAATGTTTACTTTAACCCTCATTACCCATTTTTGACTTACACCACTTCTGCTCTGAAAATAAAATTAGGCCTACATTTTCTGAGTTAATTGAAGTTACAATTTTTTCAACAAAGTTGCGTATTCATTTGTTCTCACCTACGTCATAATAACAGAAAGTGCATGTAAATTACGTATTATATAGGTAGGGTAAGTTAAAATTAAGCTTATGTGTGAAAACTGAAAATGTAATGTAAAATGCGGTAAACTTTCCATAAAAATTTAAACCATAATATCAGCACTATTGGCGACTCAAAATAATAATAAAAAAATTGAAAAATAATGAACTTCATAAATCAATGTCTGTCAAATTAAGGTTTAAATCTTCCCCTTTTTTATTTTTAAGTTTACCTCAGCGGCCGAGTTTACCCCAATTTGCGGTATGGAAAATAGTTAATTTGTCAAGAAATAGGGAGAGGAGTTCACCACGCGATGTACCCTACGAGATATGCCCTACAATTTTGACTCTTCTCACAGGAAATATAGAGTTCCAATGGTTTATAAATATATTTAGGAATGAATTGAATTAACCGTCCACGTACAAACAATTATATTATTTCAAACCATGATACGTGATCAGGGCCATGATTCAGTTGTAAGGAGCAGAAAGAATTACGTTTATTCCCAGCTTCTGAAACTTGTAGATTAACTGCGTGTGAAATTCTTCCAGGATTCTAAAGTAGAATTAGTAAGAACCATATACACTTATTGTATAGCATAAAAATATAAAATAAATTACGCAAAACCCGTTTTCTGATGTGTTATCATATGTAGTGTGCACACTTTTAACTTGCCTGCCGCTAGAGGACTACTGTCGCGCCAGCTGTCAAATGTTGGCATATTTTATACGTATGAGTTGCGTGACTGTATCTATTAGACTGTGCTATAGTCTTTAATTATAACCACAACCCAACACATAAAATAACTATTATGTATTAATATTAATACTGATATTAATTGGCGGCCGGGTAGCTCAGTTGGTAGAGCAGGTGGCTACGGACTGGAAGGTCCGGGGTTCGATCCCGGGTGGTGATGGGATTTTTTTCTCGTTGCCAAACTTTCTGAACGGCCCCGAGGTTCACTCAGCCTCCTATAAAATTGAGTACTGTACCGTGTCTTTCCGTGTAAAAGGCAGTCAGAGCGTGGTGTCGACCACACCACCTCATTCTAGTGCCGAGGTCATGGAAAGCATGGGGCTCTACCTCCATGCCTCCGAAGTCCCTTCATGACATGTGACCTTTACCTTTTTACTGATATTAATTAATTATTAGTATGTTCAAATTTCACCGGCTCAGAATTCTAGTACAATTTTAATTTCACGGAACTCCAGTACCGACAAATATTGTGGATATTTGTCTCATTTGCCAACATACCAGTAACAAAATCACTACCATTTGTAGTATTTGTTAGTATCGAAATTCGAAACGAAATTGGCAAAAGAAAATTCAATCTGCAAACTAGAAAATCACCACAATCCACTAGCATATGTACAGTAATGGGGGGAAAATGGTTAGCTTTCACCTTTAGGGTATGAAGTAAGCTGACCCGAACTATTCTAGGTGGCCATAAAATGAGAAAGAGAATAATAGATTTTCAGAAGTAGTTATAAGTCATAAATCGAAAGAAAATAGCATATAGAAAAAAGGCAAATGGGTAGATGGAAGAGTCTGTAGAGCCCATATCTTAAATTCATTCATTCATCTGCCCCTTTCACTGCAAACCCAACATTCTCCAATCTTTCCTACTTTCCGTCTTCCTCTTAGTCTCCGAATTTATGATCCATGTATCTTAATGTTGTCCATCTGATGTCTTCTTCTACCCCGAACTTTTCTTCCGTTCACAGTTCCTTTCAGTGCATCCTTCAGTAGGCAGTTTCTTCTGAGCCAGTGGCCAAGCCAATTTCCTTTTCTCTTCGTGATCAGTTTCAGCATTATCTTGAATTTTTACAAGAATGAAATATTGAATACGAATAAAGTTAGCCCATTTGTTCAGAAGAAAAGACTGTACACAAAAGATGTGAGAACAGCACGTCAAGAGCAGTTTTTTTTTTTTTTTTTTTTTTTTTTTTTTTTTTTTTTTTTTTTGGAATATTGAAAGCGCACATTTTCATTAAAACAATTTGTAAAGCATGATAGTACTAGATTTTACCGATTTCATATTGAGCTTTCAACCGTATTAGTTTGGGCTAACCAAGCATAATGAACAAAACAGATAGATAACCCTTCCAGCTCTAGGAGATGGGCCCTGGTGCTGGAACCTGTCAGTAGTTACGAAACGTTGGAGAACCTAATTCTCAAATATGGTTTAAAAAACTCTACTTTATTCACCATTATATTTGTTCTACGTCTCATACAACGCTAAAATGAACTGTGCGGCTGAATATTGGCACCGTAAACCGAGACGTGCGTCTCCGGCCCCTGAACAGTTTTCTGCGTGTGTTGCACAACAATAAAGAGCAGTCGTGCATGTCTGGCCAGCCCGCCTGCATCAGTTCGGACTCCACATGGCGGAGTGGCGGCTTCGTCGCAAGGTCGAAGAAGGCCACTGATTCCAATGCCTGCAGCGGTCTCCACCCTGCACACAGGTGCACATCCTGACATGGACTTCTGGTTTATATCTTCTCGTTAGAAGCAGTGCTCTCTCTCTCTTCCCCCCCCTCCCTCTCCCCCCATTAACGTCTCATATTATATAGTTCTTAAAGTCTCTTGCAATCAAGACAGAATTGCTACGAATTTATGAAGCTTTGAAATTTCGTGTTTTAGTTCTACAAAGTATAGGATTTTCCAGAAAGAAGATAATTCAAATTCGTCATATCTTTGCTAATTTATATTCAGTCTTGAACATTAGGACGGTATTTCTTTACAATTGTACATTAAAACTTCCATTTATCCGATTCAAACAGAATATAAACTTTTATACGCTTTGTATAATGTTATTTATTGTACATTTATATGAGCTGCTTGTTCTCCATCCGCTGTAGAATTTTTTTAACTAATATCTAATCTTGTTGAAAATATTTACATGAAGAAATCTTATGTCTGATTTATTTCATCTGCCCAATTTATTTATTTCAGTACATAATATACCTAGGAGGCATAGATGGGAAGATAATATTAAAATGGATTTGAGGGAGGTGGGATATGATGATAGAGATTGGATTAATCTTGCTCAGGATAGGGACCAATGGCGGGCTTATGTGAGGGCGGCAATGAACCTCCGGGTTCCTTAAAAGCCAGTAAGTAAATATACCTACAGTTATGTCTGTTATATTCCGCTGTGTCGACTGCTAACTGGTGTGATATTAGCGCCAACTTAGGGGGAAAAAGCAGAATCTCACGCTCAAGCTGGTTTGAAGGTCATTGAAATCAGTCCTGTTACATCAAAGGTACCGACGCGAAGTGTCCATACTTGTAATTCTTTATCCGCTGGTCAGGCATGTCACGCAGTCTGTCGG
This sequence comes from Periplaneta americana, assembly GCF_040183065.1. Lineage (NCBI taxonomy): Eukaryota > Metazoa > Arthropoda > Insecta > Blattodea > Blattidae > Periplaneta > Periplaneta americana. The sequence continues at coordinate 28,090,602 of NC_091133.1, read as the reverse complement.
GGATAGAGTCCCGATCAGGCCTGCGATTTTTCATGAAAAATCTATATTGACACTTGTGGCGGACATAATCACTATCAGGGTTTTCTTGGGGTTCTTCCTTTTCTCAACGTTACGCATGAACATCATTCCGTCCGATTTTCATTCCGTTATCATTCCCGTAGTATTCACCGAACACCAGATGACAACTCATGGAGAGGGCTGATCTAGGGACAACAGTAGTTGATACTCGACGAATCCTAGTATAGTCAGCCGGTAAGGTTTAGGAATGTACCTAGCATTAACTGGATGATAAGCGTAATAGATTTGTTAGTTCGTAGGTTAAATTGACAGAATTAATAGTTTTCCAGAGGAGTGCTTGCTTTATGACTTTGGTTCAACGTGTTTCGGCCGATACATGACGGTAGTATTTTTTCGAAACAAATCTACTAGAGATTATTATTATTATTATCATTATCATTATCATCATCATCATCATCATCTTCATCTCGGTATTTCTTTGATGATTTACACACATTGGTCCTAAGGAACGCATTTGGACTGCTTTCAGTTGTCGACATTTTTAAAAATTTAAAATCCATAATTCAGGAATGCTTGGAATAGAATTTTATTTATTAATATTGTACTGATCAATATTTGTTTGAAAGTTATTTTCATAATTTTGTTACCTATATTTCGAAACTGAATGTCAGAAACATATGAAAATGTAGATGTGTTTGAATATTAGTTATTAAATTTTAACTTTTGACTCTTGGAGGATTTTTTCGACACAGCCATTGCTTTTGTGTTGGAGGTGGATATATCTCGTGAAACCTATCTGCGCATAAGGGAAAGAAAAAAAAATGAACTGGGAAGCTTCCCTCCCTCGATACTCTTCCTTTTAAAGCTAGTTAGCTCACGTACCTCTATTCCACTTGCACTGCGAAAGGACAAAGTTACTTTCAATGTGAGGCTTACACTTTTCGCCATTTCTTTCTCCGTCCCGTAGTCAGCTTTTCAGCGCATCCTCTCCCCCCATATGTGGTATTATAGGGCCATATTCATAGACATTCTTAGCGCGGACTTCCGGTGGATGATCAGCGACTAACGTTTTTCGTATTCATAAACCAGTATTAGCGACATGATATGATATGAATCCTGTACTCGATAGCCGGGGCTAGTTTAGTACGCTCGTAGCGCGGGCTAGAAAAATGTCTATGCATAGGACCCTGAGAGATTACGTCCATTTTTAGCTTTTCCCCTTCAAGATTTTCTAGAGCTCCTTCAGTGTAGCAGCGTAACCTGGGGTGACACAAGTGGCCAACAGGCTTGGAGCTTACATATTCTGATTCTCTCAGCTCCGAACTCCCTTTGCAAGGACGCGTTTTCGCGTACCTTTTAAATTTCACTTGGATTTCCCCTCTCTTAATTCAATTTGGCGTATGCCCCTACTATAGGGTTCTTACTGTAAGGTACGGCGCACGTATGGATTTGGTTGCACGAGATAACGATTGGCCTATAAGGTATACTGTATATTTTGACTGTGTTCCTTACGGACCTTCATATAAATTTGGTTTAATAGTTATCTACATCTTCAACCAATTTAGAGTTTTATTTTGCCGTAACAATTTTTTTTTATGTAAGACTATTACACTTTTACTACGTCATACTACTTTTGACCAATAAAACGGTACGAAAGGACGTCTTTCAACCAATCATGGCTGCTTATCGCACTTTCCTAGCATTTGTTTAATTTTATAACTTCCCTAGCATTTGTTTGTTTTATCACCACCCTAGCATTTGTTTCTTTGTTTGCCAACATTTCAATATGCAAATTCTTTACGGTACGGTACTATTCGTTTCCCGCACAGATAGACGACTGAAAATGGCGGCTCCGTTCAAACGTTTTGGTGAAGGTAATATTAGTGAAATAGAATTTTAGTAAGTCAATTAATATATATTTTATTGTATTAGAGTATTTTATTTCTTATATTCTTTATAGCTATACTTTTTTCGTTTTTATCACCTCCCTACCATTTGTTTCTTTGTTTGGCAACATTTCAAACTGCAAATTCTTTACGGTACTATAACACATGCTTTGCGATCGTCATTAGTTTACAGCGTAGACAGTAAACTGAAAATGTCGGTTCCGTTCAAACGTTTTGGTGAAGGTAACATTAGTGAAATAGAATTTCAGTAAGTCAATTAATATTTTATTGTATTAGAGTACTTTATTTCTTCTAATATTTATATACTTTCTTCTAGTTGTGTAATAGTTAAATCCCACTAGAGTTTTGATTTTCTCTAGATAAATCTGATCGTGTTCCAATTGCAGAACTGGCATGTAAAAGAACTCCTGCGGGACAAAATTCCGGCACACCGGCGACGCTGATATAACCTCGGTAGTTGCGAGCGTCGTTAAATAAACCATTTTTTTTCCGCTTGCAGATTTATCGATAAAATCAAAACCTCTAATGAGATTACTGTTGACAAAACAAAGCTGAACTAGAATTCAATATAAATACTGAGATAGACGTGCGTACAATGCCTTCGGCATGGTAGACATGTTTTTTTAGGTGGTTGTTGTGTAACGGACGTGCTGTGATAACGTATTTATCAGTAGGCCTGTGTTGCATTAATACTTGTATAATCTAGTGTACAAACTTCGATAATTTGTTTGTTTTCTGTTATACAAATTCGTTTAATGATTACAGCTGATGACCTAGCAAATAATGTTGTGACTTACTGTTGATAACTTATCAATAAGTAGTTCACCCCGGACTATTGAGTACGTTTGAAAGAAAGAAATTTGTTACGTAACGCACCAAGGTCGAGGTTTAAGGTTGACTTGAAACTGGGACAAAAGAGGCATTGCTCGATTGTGTGCTACGTAATTCTCATCACTTAACCTTTCCCTGTTTTTTTCGGGTAAAATTCATCTCTTTTGCACGTCCCAAAAAGAAATATATATTTCGACTTCTTGTTTTCCTACATTTCAATTTTTTAATTTTATTTTAGTTTTGTGGGTTGTACTCTTCTTGTAGATATACAGTAAATTTCATCCAGTGTATTAGCCAGTGGCAATTTTTGGCCTGGATGCAGGTTTGCGTAACCACAACTTTTACCACCATCTTTCTAGTTCTTTTAATTGAATCGAGATTGTTATAAGCTATCTCCCAATACCATTTCATTTAATTCTTCCTGAGCAGCGATTCGTTTAAAGTTCTCCACATTCAACAGCAACACAACTTTACTGCTCATCCAGGGAGTTGTGGCAGTTGTTGTGCCACCGAACAGACAATCGGAATTCTCACTTGTTTCTCGTGCTCGCGCATCTAGTGCTAAACGACGGTATTCAACCTCACGCCAATTGTTCTTTGGCATTTGTGGAGTCACTAGCGCAGCTGCATTTGTGATGCGTTGTCTCAGTTCCGCCGAAGTGTTAGCTCTGCCTCTTTGGTACACAACATCCTTCACAAAGCCTCAGAAAAAAAAGTTCAAGGGGATCACATCGGGTGACCTGATTGGCCAGGCAATGGATCCTCGTCTTCCGATCCACCTCTCCATGTACGACGAACGCGTAACAGATTTTTCTTCTGCTGGCCATAGTATACACTGAACTTTCTGTTGTGGTGTCCACATGTTGACTGTGGCATGTTCTTCAAAATGGCGCCAGGCTTGTTTTAGCAACAAACGAAAGTTATGCATACAGCTGTTTTCAGACTTTGTTCGTAAACTTGGGCAGCTTCTCTATCTTGTCAGATGTAAATTGCAACGATATCTTTATCTGGTTTTAAGTGGTGAGCATTTATTTCTCGATCCCTCTAAGGGCGACACGGTGTACTGTATGTTACAAAGTCCTGTCATGCAGATATTACGCGTTTATTTTAAGAGATTTTTATTGTTATTTTAAGAAATAACTGCCAGTGCGGATAGCACGTTAACTCCTCTGCTTTCTGTTCAGCCTAATTATAAAACTTAAGGTGAATCAAAACGTATAAGTGGGAAGATTTCTCGGACTATGCCTACTTTTATTCTCTCTTGTATCATCTTATCTGTGGTACCCGATCACAATAACGGATATCACCATAACTATCACTACTACTACCGACACACTATTATTACAATGACCACTATCTCATTACACTCCATCATAAAACCGAATACCACCATAACTACCACCATCACTGTAATTATCACTATCATATGACATCATAACGACCACTACCATCATTGCAGTATCATCATAATGACCACTACCAGTATCATACAACCACTAATACCATCACCATAACGACCACTACCAGTATCATACAACCACTAATACCATCGCCATAATTCCCACTACCAACACCGTCATTACATCATTACCATAACTACTACTACTGCCATTACACCACTATAAGTAAATACAAATACTACTGTCACCATAAAAAATCATAAAGATATGCGAACATGTTTTATTTTTGGCGTGTGATTTGTTTATTTTTGTTATATGAGAAAGAATAAGAATTAACTTACAAATTGTAGGCCTATCTCCAGTTCGCTACAACCATAACACCATTACTAAACGACTATCACTGTAACAACTAACACATCACTACGACACCACCATCACCACTACCACCACAACCATAACAATCGCTACCACCACTATCACTTCATTATGTTCGTCTTTTCAACTCTGATCGTATATTGTCCTATAAAAAGAAGATGAACCGTGTCTGCCTTATCTTTCTCAAAAGTACAACGTCCCTCTTAAACAATGGTCTGTCATTGGTTTGCTGTTTGGGAGTACAGATTCTATTACAAAATTCACATGGAATTATCTGAAGGAACTTCACATTCCTTTTGATTATGTAATGTCTATTCTTATAAATATTATCAAGGATTCTCTTCAAATATTACAGCATCACCTCTATTTCAATTAATCCAATTATATTTGAAGAGTCCACTGCAAGAATGATGGATGTCATTTGGAATATATTTTTCAGGATAAGCAGTTGAAAGTTTGAAATGCTTAGTGCTCATTGCTTAACTGTGATTTTCCGATCATTACTGGACAATGACTATCAGTGTTAATGCCATGTAACTCTCTATGTACATTCTATATGTCTTATGCTATGCATTGATAGCCTTGGTTCATTTTCGACAAGAACGTGACATCCATCATTCTTGCAGTGGACTCTTCATTTGCCTTCAACAATTAACGTTCTTTTTTCTTTAATGTTTCAAATCACATTATATTGTACATGTTCATTGTATTCAGGTCCCTTGTGGTCACTCAAATTCTTTGAGCTGATGTCTTTAATGAATAATTAATTTGATCAAAATTGAACTTAAGAAAGCTGACGAAATTGAGAGAGTTTTATAAAACGAATTTACATTTACATTAATTTTAATTTAATGTAATAATAATAGTAATGATGATAATAATAATAATAATAATAATAATAATAATAATAATAATAATGTCAATGTTAATGTACCAATATATTTCGCTTTGTGCTCACATTTTGCACTGTTATCATGTAACATTACACATAAAATAAATATGAAATAAAAACAACCTTATTTTTGTGAGTTATAAGCTGTTCAAAAAACATATGGTGAAGTTACTACTGTTGAATAATTTAGATGTCCTTACAGTTTATTATTAGTTATCGTGCTGTGTATTGCTGAGGTTACACAATTGTTTCAAGGAGGTCTTGTCTTCACCATTATAATGCCCGTAGTATTGGCTCAGCCCGTTGACTTAAGAGAAAGTTCGAATACTCAATGTTACTGGAACTTGGCACAGTTCAGGCCTTAGGTACACCAGATGTTGTATATGTAAGTAAATGATTCGATCGCAGCGAGTGGGTATTGCGAATGCGAAACTTGTACGAATAAAACAGTATTGTCTCTTACTCTCATAGGCTATTTAATTCTTCGAGGCATTACTGAATAAGTGAGCTTTGAAAGGCAGTGCTAATTACAGAACCTACCTCCACATGTTGAAATGAATTGCAGCAGAACAGCCTTGTGAAGGCTTACTCAAGGATGAAACAGCTTGTCTAGTAGCTAGATAGTAGACTGCTGTGTTGCGCATAGATGCCAAAGATTGAGTAGCAAATTTACGCTTCATAGACGTCGCTGTTAAATAGTAATATTTGTCTGCTCTGATAGTAATTAAAATAAGATTGTACAGTACACTTTTAATGTCACAGATTTCGGTAATAATGTTTCGAATGAAGTTAATTATGCAAAACGAAGTACAGCAAAGTCAAATTATACACACCTCGAAGATTACTGAGTCATTTGTAGCAAAAGATGGGAATCTCCTGCTTTCATTTCATATGTAGGCCTACAGCTAGCTTCCTCTCCCATTCCTCAGCTACCTGCACAATGCGTGAGACTGTTAAGGCAGAGATTTCCAGATCGAGGCTTGTTTGGTACTTTCTGTTTTGCTAAGTTACTCTAAAAATTATCGTTGTTAATTTATTTATATACATGTTCATTCATTGTATGTTTAAAAGTAATAAAGAAAGAGCTATATTGCTTCTTTAATGCTATGCTCTGAGTCTGAGCGATAACATAGCAATATTAATCACTCATAGGAAATCACCGAAGTAGAATTTACTATTACGTGAATATCATAGCACATGCAGTTTTTTTTTTTATAATCTCCAAAGTAGTCTCTGTCCAGTGACAAAGATACTTATGTAAACACAAGGTGAAGATAATGCTAAGTTAAAATGCGAGTACTTCGTTAAATTGGTAATAGTTGGGTGAAATAGAAGTACTTATAAGTTAGATTTACTTTTGCTTATCGTAGGCATTATTATAGAATAGTTTTTATTATAGTTCTACTATTTATAGATTTACGTTTATTTTATTTTATTTCATTTACGTTTATTTTATTTTATTTCATGTAATTATAATTATTGTGGTCTATATTATATATCACTACCACCGGGTGTATACCAAATTGTAGTGTTAATAAATACATACATACATAGAATCTAGACTCGTCATTGATTTCACTGCTCCTTAGTCCAGTGTTCATGTCTCTGCGCAAAACGTAGACAGACCATTCGGTGTTCTGAAGTAAGCTCTGGTCCTCTGGCAGGCCTTCTTGAGGTTAGGTCTGTCATGTAGCATCATCCTGACTGTATTCTTACAGTTGCATTGTGGATTTTTGTCAGGTGATTTCGTGCCTCAACAGCACTGAGATGTCGGTTTCGCAGGACTTGCAGCATCAAGAAACTGCCTTCCCTGCTCGATTGCATCATGGCCAGCCTGATCCGGGTCTTCCCTGAAGAGTATAGAGTTCCTGGAAACGTTTTATAGTTGGAATGATATTACTGCGGACGTATCCCGATCTCACCAACAACGTAGCGGTAGCTGCGGCCTTCGCCGAATCCTCAGGGCTTAGAGACATCATTATGTCTACTTTAGTCTTAAACATCTTCAGAATCTCCACATTAACGCTAAACATCGATAACGCAACAATACCCTAACAACAATGATTTTAAGTTCTAGCACGCTAGAGCTCGAAAACAGTGAGGTTATAAACAACGCCATTTTTAGTGACGTTACATTTATGTAAGCATTGTCAAAAAGCTCAGAATCTGTGGAAATTATTCTTTTATAGTTCTGTGATGATATAGTAGAAGAAAATTTCATTCTTCCACATTTAAATGGGGTTTCTGTGAAAAAGAAACTAGGTAAGGTACCACTTTTTTGAGGGGGGGGGCAGTATACTTCGTATCGAGGTCCGAGAATGAAATCAAGTCGTAGCAGCAACGTATCTGTAAGTCACGAAAGACATATTCCCTACGAAGCCTTTATGGCTCAGCGATAGACCTCTTTCTTCTCCTTACAAAAACGGGCTTCGAATCTTTAGGTAAAACACAAGCGTGTAAACAGCACACGATGATTCTCGAGCTTTTCCGAGGTGGGACTTAATCTCTGAACAGCGACCAATTTCCGTGTCAAAGGAATACTACCATAGTATATGTTTGGTAGCCTGGAACGTTGCATTCTATTGACGTATTGTAAACCATTTATGTCAATCACGGAGATATTGCGCTTCAGGGATTATTTTGAGTTCATTAGCTAGTGCTCTGTTTCGTTTGTAATATAAAAGGCTGTATCTAGCAGTTGTCAAAAATCTGATTTTGTAAGCTATAACAAGAGTTGTGAAGATGCGGTAGACTGCAACTTTAAATACATCAAGGCTCTCCCAGTTGCATAAACAACAGGCGATGTTTTATCTATCAATGCTATTAAAATGACGATATAATAGATTCTGTAATAGACTTTGTGATCTTGTCAACATTCGTGACTACATGTATTATCGTGTATTGTGTCATTTTTGTATTGTGTATTGTTTTTATTTTGTATAATTAATTAAGTTACCACTGCCACCGGATGTTTGTCCAGTTACAGTGTAAATAAATACATACATACAAATCCTGAGATCCCGGGCTCGATTCTCGTTCTGAGCATGGAAATTTGTCCTTAAAATGACTATTTAATATTTTCACGCGTAAAGCTCTAGAAGCTGCATATAGAGTGTTAGTTGGGAGACCGGAGGGAAAAGACCTTTGGGGAGGCCGAGACGTAGATGGGAGGATAATATTAAAATGGATTTGAGGGAGGTGGGATATGATGATAGAGACTGGATTGATCTTGCACAGGATAGGGACCGATGGCGGGCTTATGTGAGGGCGGCAATGAACCTTCGGGTTCCTTAAAAGCCATTTGTAAGTAAGTAAAGCTCTAGAAGCTGAATGAAGGATTTCTGTAGACAGCAGCACCTCAGTATTCAAGTAAAATTCAGTAAAGGTTCTGAATATGCATCCTAGTGTTGAAGTGTAAAAACTGTACGATACAAAAACCACCAATAACAAAGAAGTCAATTGCAAATATTGCTTATCGATGTACCGAAATGCAATGGCAACTGATCACTTTTCATTATTTTTAAAATGTAAATAAATCAGCCTGACTATAAATTCAAAATTATAACATAGTTAATTTGAACATTAAATCAAAGTATATCATTGAGAATGAAAATAAAATAAAACCCAATCTAACAATGCAAATTACATAATCGTACGCTATTGTCACGATCCGAAGCAAAATTTATAAGTCAAATCTTTAACGTTGAGTTTCAATTTCTAATTAAATTAAATTGAAGATTAATTCGTAGAATTTAAGCTATAATATGCTTTCGTGTAGAAACTTTTAATATACATCGGGTAACTTCTGGATCTTCACGAGTTCCAGAAACATCGTATTCCAGAAAAATATATTTCAAATAAGGGAACATTAATTATTGATAAAAATATTTGTGATTGTGTAAGAGAAGTAACACAAATTCTTTCCACACGTCTTGAACTTCTAGCTAAATATCCGATTCATATCTACGCCCAAACTACCATTCACACCAATTCCCTGTTTTAGATTTTTATCCTCTTTAAAGGAAGATAAAATATTAAAAATGATTTTTCAATGAAAACGTTAAAAATAGAATGAAATGTTTTTTTTACGAAAAGTAGAACCTTTGAGAAGGGCATTGCAACACTCATAACCAGCTTGCAGTTCTATTTGAGTGGCCTACAAATTTATTTCGTTGGTTATGTAATTCAGTAACCCTTAATTAAAAAAAACTTCGATTCCTATGCATGCATTCAAGTTTATTTTCTGACCAATACTACCAATTCTACGACTACAGTATTTATACCGTAGACTACTCGATTTTCGTATTCTAGCAAAACTACCGGATCACTATTCTATAAGCCTGCAACTCTAATTGTAAGTTATATAAGTAGCCTAATGGTAATAATGAAAAGTAAAATTCACTTAATGATGGATGCAGAATCTGTTTATCTTCCCTGTGTACTTATATTTTAATACACTGAGTGACTACTTCAATTCGGAAAATACTGAATAATATTAATGAAGTAAATTCTGTGAATTATATATGTACTCGAATGCATATTGCATATATTTTGAGTTTTCATATAAATAGGCTTAGGCTACTGTAGCTTAAATTAATTTCAAATAATTGCAGTACAAAATGGGACTTCAAAGTCAAACTGACGGGACGATCGTGACAGCATTATAAACGCCCATTTCCATTCAATATGGAGCTTGCGGGTACACCGAGAAAGCTGGAACAGAAGGGCTACTCCTGCAATACTGTACACCTAATGTTGAAACAAGTAGAACCATCCGCATGCTTACATATGAGCTCTTTAGATGGGATATATTTAACATTATGATATCACGAAATCTGGAGATATAGCTATGATTGATAAAATTAGATAAGAAAAGTGAAATGCGGATCGTTGCGAGAGAACATAATTTGAAGCAAAGATAAATAATACCTTCGAAAATATCACGTTATTAGTAGCCTACATGATATTATTGAGAGATGCGTGAACATTTAACAAATATAGAAATGTAAAAATAAGTTCATAAATTTCTGGTATTGAAAAGAAAAAAACACGTATGTGCATACATATTCTCTTTTTTTTTTTATCCAGTGTCGTGGTTCGTCACACTCCAAAACTGCTAAAGCAAAACAGATTTTAAGATCAACAGAGATGAGGACTCTTAAGACATTGACACAGCAAAACGACTATTATGAACTAAAGTAAGGTCTGAAACTGTAATAGGCCTAATATTGTACAAAATGCTGACAGTGCCATTTTTTGCCTTGACGTCTGAGAATGCTGGACATCGATTCAGAAGAAAAGAATCGAGGCTGCAGAAATGACGGCTGACTGCTAACAACTAGATTAAGAAATACGGTAAAAGTTACATCACATCACGAAGATTTTGATTTTCTTATGTACCATTGTTAAAAAAAACAGCGGCAATACAGGGTGTTAAAAAGGCCTAATATTCTGAAGGTTAATAGTAGGCATCACAACAAGAAAAAAAAAGTGCAATAAACATGAGTCCTAAAATTAATATAGTTTTAACGAAAAACGTACTTTAAAATTCGTGTGTTGGTGACAGATTAATAGGACCACAAATTCTACCTCGTAGATTAACTGGTTCTCAGTATCGGCATTCCTTAGCGAACCAATTGCTCGTCTTGCTGGAGAAAGTGCCATACCATCAAAGACTGCAGAATGTGGTTTTTACATGACGAAGCGCTAGCCCATTTCCTTAAGAGTCAGACGACATCTAACATGGGGTGGATGGTCTGCTCGTTCCCCAGATCTTAATCCCTTCGACTTTTGGTTATGGGGACACTCAAGGCCTTAGTGTATGCAACACACACTGAAGACGTTCAAAGGTTACAGGAGCGTGTCTTCAACGTCTGTCAGCACATCAGAGACCAACCAGGGGTGTTCGAAAGTTGCGTGGTTCCTTAAGACGTCGAGCAGAAGGGTGTGTTATGATGAATGGAAGTCACATTGATCATCTTCTGTGAACAAATAAGTTCTAATGTCTCGGAAAGAGTTTAGTGCTTCATAGACAGGTCAGAGAGTTTTCTATGATCATCGCTTCTTTTATTGGGAAGCAGACTGTTGATTGGATGAATACAGCTGGAGGGCGGAACAAATTCAGAACCATGGACCAATTGTGTTACATTCATAGTTCAGTTTTGTTAAATTTTACCTCGAGCCCCTTCAGTCAGGGAGAGGGTTATTTTACTGCCTTAAATATGACCGGATTTGCTTGCCTTCCGAAGGAAGCTATATGTTAAAGATCTTTATTGGCTCGGCAGGCATTTAAACCATGAACATGCGTATAAAGATAAACAATGCAACCAATAGACCACTGAGGTTAAGAATACGGTCGACTGGTTATATTGAGCGTTGCTGGAGTACAGGAACGTACTGCTGAAGTTGTGGTCCAGGGGTACTCGGTGTTGTCTCAAGAGATACACATCCCATTGACCCACTGACTACGTATGTAAAAATGCTGACATTTTATTATATATGTTTATAATTAGTACAGTTTACATATTTTCGTTGTTTTTTGTTATTTCTCTTATTGGTACAATGCGGTTTGGTGGTTCGAAGGTAAAAAAAAAAGGATTTTGAGGGTACGCTAGCAAAAAAGATTGAATACCACTGGTCTAGAATATAGTGCAATGTTTCCTTCTGATATAACAGAAAATTCTGTCCCCAGTCTTTCACTCTGTGCTGGTCTCCTTCGAATACGACTGGTAAGAACAGAAACCACTTAATGCAGTGCGTGCTGTTCAGCATTGAGACGATCGAGAACCACAATATTATGTGAATTCCATGTGTAATTGTTATGAGCTATGAATCGGTCAGTATCCTGCACTGTAGCGACATTACCGTAACTTTTTATACCATTCAAAGGAATGCCGAAGAATCGTGAGGTTTCGAGATCAATGTTATAGATAAGGGGATCGTTAACGTTTTGCGGCGCCTCCCTTGATTAAGATCGTAGACGATGTTGAAAGGATGTGAAACATTAAGCCACCAACATCTATGTACATAAAATACGGATTCTGTTAGTGCTTGTGTTTAGTTTATAACATTTTTGTTTTACTCAAAATTGAACTTTCGCTGATTTTCCTGGTTAGACACTTCCCATAATTTACTTTGAAGAATTGGAGTATTGTTACTAGCGGAGTATAAAAATGTACTTTGTGTGATGTTTGAAATAAAATCTGAGATCTCCTGTAGGCGTTATGTCCTGAGATTTTTACGGTTATGGGCTCTGTGGAACGCTCGCCCCAAGTAAGATCAGTTCTAATTTATGTTGTGGGAAGACGGTAATATTAAAAAAAACACATCTAATTTCGAGACCTTTGATCTTGCTTCATTTTGTTGTCAGATACCAATATAGGATGACCAGACCATATTGTTTTGAGCAAAAATCAGGTAATTACCACAGTTCTTAGCTTAAAACGGAACAGGTCAGTTAGTTCATCGCATTAATGGTGGGCGCTAGAGGGGCCATAATAAAACAGTTCGTGTCATTCTGTCATAAATTTGGAGTCCCAACAACAATTAAGGAAATTTCTATGATAGCTTTGAAGGGTTCTCTGCAGATTTTACGGCGACACTTGTACTTCAATTGAAATTACAGTTGAATTTTCTCATTATATTATATATATATATTATTTTACTTCAAATTTTCATTATTATAACACATCTACAGTAAATTTCAATTTATTGTAAACAAATTTCTCGTAAGACATTTTTAATGTCACACCTTAAATGTTACTGTTTAACATTCTTTGTCTTTGGCAACCTTACCAATTTGAAGATTAGATAATATTATCATCACGGACTGTCCGCGAAATATGGCAACTCTACAATAAAGCACAATGAAAAGATTCCCAAAAACAACTTGAACTATTCACTTGCGTAGCCTTTTTCGTCGATATATTGACTCGGATCTCCTTGATCTTCACTTCTTGTGCCTGTATCTGTATCCCAAATACCAACATTCGTCCTTGTCATGCAGGTTCACTATTGGAAGAGAAGGTAGGGAATTTCTCAGAAATTCCTCAGTTCATTGTAGACACTGATCAAATTGCATAAATTGTGACTTCAAGTTACCAGCATGCCTGTACTGTATTGTTAAGTGTGTCGTATTTGGATTGGTTTGGCTATGGACAAATATGATGGTTATAAAAGTACCAGCAGGAAGGAACATTTTGCTGTGTATTTGAAATCTATTCTTGTGTTACGCAGTTTATTGATAACTACATTTTAATGCCAGGTCTTTACAATATTCACCCCACCGGTGTGGAAACTTTCAAAATATAATATTCTTGTAGAAAGAATAGGTCGGCTTTGTATATTGTTTACTGTAGTTCACTCTGATTTCTTAAAATAACAGTCCTTATACCGTGCAGAAACGTTAACACCTTTCACACGAGCCGCGAAACTCAGGATTATATGATAGTTTTTCTGTTCAATTTTGAGTAGATGGTAAGGATAATTATGTAGTTTGGATCCATTTTATGTAAGCGTTCCAGCTTGAAATTGTTGCTTGTCCTAGGTTGCTTTGATTGATGCTGGTAAATGGCTATGGTGATAGAAAATCAGTGAAATACACAGATAAATGAGAATGGTTTCAAAACAACTTTGTTTACCATTAATTTTACTTTGACTTGCAAGGATTTGAATCTGATTCTGAGATGTGGAGAACCTATGTTATACTTCTGGTTGCAATTTAGTCTTATTAAGGAAACTCTGTTTCATAAGGCAGAAGCTATCATTGAAAATTCAGAATGTCATGGCCGAAAGTACCAGTATATAGCTTCTGAGAATTCATTACTGGCGCAGCTTTATGTAACAGTTTCGAGGCAACGCTAGTTACTCAAAATGATACACACACCAGCGAAGTGGATTGAAGTAGGGTCCGGTCGGGCGTGCGTGAAATTTAAGCTCTTTAGTCTACTCTTTACATGCAACGGTACAAAGCGAAACACGCGAAGTTCCAAACAAAGGTTACTTAAGTCGCACATAATTAGCGTAAGCTTTAAGATACGCAATCAATTAGTAAAATGTGCTTGAGACACTTTCAACCCGTGACCCGCTCACGAAGGAAGACATTAATTTGCAGCGGAACAAGCTAGTCTGTTCAATATCATTCTGCACAAAAAGAAAAATTGTCCAATACTGAAAGTTAAATTTCATTACTTGTAAAATAATAAATTATTTTACACAGTTTGTTTATCAAACCTTATGTTCAGTTACAATCCTCTAAAGAAAATTATTTCAAAACAGAATTGAAAGGAAAGAAATTACATAAAATGCACAGTGTTCATGATCTTATCGATATGTTTCATTCCAAAGAATCTCCTTTATCTCTCGAAGATAAAAAAAGAGGAAATAGTTTCAAGTTACGTATTTCTTTCCTGTTTACTTGTTCTTTTTTTTATCAAGAGAGAAAGAGTTCATCGCTGTGGAGTAATGGTTATCTTGTCTGACCGTCCGGGTTCAAATCCTTGTTGGGACAAGTTAGCTGGTTGAGGTTTTTCTGGAGTTTTTTCTCAACCGATTTAAGATTAGAAAAGAACTGCATAATCAAATCTGGTGAAAATTATACTTATTTAGGCGTGATTTTGAGCATGAATGGCATAAGTGAATAGGATATTTTTGGAAGAATTACTAAAGCGAGGAAAGTCATAGGAATTCTAAATTCAATTTTATGGCAGAAATGTGTAAGATAACGAAACCAAGAAACATAGGCTATTTATAACTCTTATCTTCAAAAGTGTTACTACCTATGGGTGTGAAGCATGGATTCTAACAAAAGGGCAAAAAATATTTTTAGCCGTAGAGATGGATTTCTAGTTGCTTCTAGCAAAGATCTGCTGGTGTATCTCGCCTAAAGGTGAAGGAGGTAATGAAAGTAGATAATACACGGGATAAACATCTCTTCTGGTTTGAACATGTCTGAAGGATGTCAGATAATGTTTGACTTAGAGAAAAAATGATGAACTACCAGCGTATAGAAAGAAAAAGATATGGGATACCAAGGCAAGACGTTGATAGAAGATCAAGAATAACTATGTCAGATAGAAATTTGTAGTGGAGACTCGTTAAGTTGTAATATATGGAGGTAATTGTTTGTTGTTCAGTCAGATGTCCGAAGACAGATTTGAACCTCATAAGTGACACCAATAAGGCATCAGTCATGAGACAACTAAGCCAGGAGATAATGGAGTAGGGTGGTCAATTCCTTTCCCCCTGCATTGCATACATCGCTGACTAGTTACATTAAGAAAAGGCTCTGATAAATCCATAGAGATTGCATATAAGTCACTAGTTCGTTCAGTAATGGAATATGGTGCCGCATGTTGGGATCCTTACAGATTAGAACATATTAAGACACTGGAAAATATTCAAAAACGGGCTCTCAAGCGTTGTCGTAATAATTCACCATTACAATGGGACACACTCACGGACAAGAGAACGCGAATTCTATTATGTGCAATATTCAAAACATACAGAGGTGAGCCTGCCTGGAGAGAAATAATAGGTTGCAGCCGCCAAATACTCTTCAAGGAACGACCACTCATATAAATTGAGGGAAAGAAGACAGAGGACGGACACTGGAAAGTTTTCTTTTCTCAATCGTACTGTCAGGGACTGGAATGCTTTACCTGCATACTTACTAAAGGCTTTACCAGTAACCAAAAATGTATTTAAAATAGGCTTAAGGACTCTACTAATAGGCGGTACTAATACACACTATTTAAAGGGTTTAATTGGTGTTTTGTTATTTGAAGTGTTGTATCAGTGAAGTGTGTTGTGTCAGTGAAGTTTTATAGTTTTTAGTGGTAGTGCAAGTGACAGCGAAATAAGTGTAGTGTTGAAAGGTACTTTTGCATGTATGAACATATCATACTCGTGGTTTTAGTTCGAACTTAGAGTTAAAGATACAAATTAGATTTACTTTAAATGTTATTTTAAATGATCGTGCTTCATTTAATTTAGGATGCTCATTATTATTATTATTATTATTATTAATTAATATTACTTTTAATTATAATTAGGATTAATTATTATTAGTATTACTAATTGCATTTTTTGTTAATTGTGTTTATTATTGTCATTATTGAGTGTAATTAGTTACCACTGCCACCGGGTATTTACCCATTTGCAGTGTGAATACATACATACATACATATAATCAGACTTTTGTTCCTCTGACACACATCGTCAAGTGAGATGTATTGTGAATACCAGCCAGAACCTCAATCAGAGGTAATAGGAGATGGAGATTAGGAAACCGTATATCATCATAGATGATATAGACCGGATTTTATATAATATACAGTATAGACCTAGATTATAATTTTAATAATAAATTATTATTATTATTATTATTGTTATTATTATTATTTATTATTATTATTATTATTATTATTATTATTATTATTATTATTATTATTATTATTATTATTATTATACCAAATATGTTTGAATAGACTTGCATCGGTGCGCGGTGTGATGTATATCTGTGATGGTCTGATTGGTAACCCTGTTCTTCTCCCGATGATGAATAACGTCCTTAAGAGTAAGGCCGTTGAGGTGTCTAGAGTGCCTGTACAGGCACAACTCTTCTTACAGGTAGAAGCATTTTTTACACGTTCTCTGTAATGTTACGTGCCGTGAGCTTCTCTTTAGGCATTTCCTCAGCAATAGATGTAATTGTTGTTCTGCCATGACTCGTCACTTTACAGAAGGTATTTCCTGCACACCTGCTGTAAATTTTATACCGTCATGATCCTCGACATCTGAGAAAGAGAATGCTCGTCTGGAATGTATAGAGACGTAATAAGAATGTCATTGCACCCCAGTAACATTCCTTTAATTATATTTTTATTTATAATCTTCTTTTAGCTCTGTTTTATGCAATGTACTTCATACTTGTTTTCGGAGTCATCGTAATCAATAATATGATGAATTACATCTATTGAAGTTTATTCGATTACAAGGTAGTATATGTCTTGAGAATAAAATGCAGTTTTGTAATATTAAAATGAAACTTTATTTCCTTCGTTATTGTTCTCTCCACATTTTGGATGGTCGTCCTTGGATCTTTTTCCCTGTATATGAAGCGTTGTTATTCGTATAATTAAGCATTATCTTTTCATATTCTAACAACTTTCCTCTATGATATTTTGTGTTCATGATATTTTCAATTAACATTTTTACTTTCATGATTATATTTATGATCTGCTTTTCTGCTGTCTTAGACCGCTCTAACCAAGTGCGTCTCTTTTGAGTCAAGCCTAGAAACTGATGTTTAGGAATCAACGCCTATAGAACCAGGAGATATTGCACGTCAAGAATGCTCTGCTAAGGTCAATAACTTTCCATATAAAATAGGAAAAAACGACCTTAAAGAACATGCGCTGCGGGTTGCTTACGCCAGGAGTTACCTCGTACGAGTTACAATTGGATATCTATGCTTTAGCCCTTTCCTAATAAAGTTGCCGTCCTTGGTGGTTTAGTAGTTGTCCTGCGCATTATTGGTTCGCGGGTTGAAACCTGGCATAAGGCACTAACAGTTCTGACGTGGAATATGCATTTCCCCTAATCGAGCATGGGCAACCGGTTCGGCATCCGTAAGAGAAAATGTATTGCATGTCCTTCATTATCTACTTATCTTATCATGTGAAAGACCTGCCCTAGGACCTAAAACTGTGAATGAATGTATAAATGAATCATAGACACATACTCTTCATTTATAAACCGAAACAAAAATAAAACATTAAAACTAATACAACTGTAGTTTTCATTCCCGAAACTGAGCGACGTATTCTAGCGTATGTGCCGGAGTATTCCTGATTCAGCGCAGAATTTTTTTTAACATTCCTTCGTCCAGCCGAAAGCCAGAATTGGCAAAGGGCACGTAGGAATGACATAATGCAGATTGTTTGTGCAGTGGCAGCCTTAACCTCTCTCTGCCTTGTGAGCCTTCGTGGACTGTAATGGGGATGACTTTATTTACTAATGTCTTTAGATTAACGTGTACTAATCAATTACAGAGAACAAGTAATTTAAATCGGCAGACATTGAAGCTGTAGCCTACCTTAACTAGAGGTTGGACTTGAATATCGGTAGACCTACTCTAGCAGCTAGAAGTAAAGCGATTGTTATTAAAGTACGCAAGTATAGTACGTGAACTAAAAGAAAAGTCTTTCAGCGGAACTATTGTGTAAATGAAGTAATGAATGTGTATTATGATTATTTTTTGCGAATAGAATTCTGTTTTACTGTTGGCATAAGGCACTCAATGCCCTTATATCCTGTATAATGTAGACTACCAGTAACTAGTCATTATTACTTTACTTGATGTAAAAAACGCGGGAAAAAATCTGGAAAACTGAAGATCGCACTAAAATAAGGCGCAATAAGATCCCGAAAATATGAGAGTCTGCAACTCTAGCCTACATTTTCCGTCTATACATACATACATACATACATACATACATACATACATACTCTCTTTCTGAAATGAGTTCGAAGAAAAGTTGGTTAATATAAGAATAATATACAGGAGATGAAGTTAAAGAGTTATCTCCATTTTTCTAACATTGCTGGAAGTGTTGATAGAAACGCATAAAATAATTAATGTAAGGATTTTTTAATTGTATCTTTCTGCACAGTACTAACCATTTGAATTTAGATTTCTGACGTGGAACGTTGACTCATTAAGGTGAAAAATTTGCATTTGCAGAATGGGGTAACTTACCTTTACTGTCTGTTATCTCCCTTGGCTCAACGGAACTGACTATCTTATGCTCTTGATAAATATTAGTTCACTAGATCTGATATAACACCTTGAAACTGTGTACAAAAATTTTGCAATAGGCAGAGAGAATTTTTCTACCTGATCTGTGTCTTGAACATTTCTCTCTCTCTTTCTTTCTCTTTATCTTTTTCTTTCTTTCTCTCTTTAGAAGCCGAATGCTATATGGACTAATGACCACTGTGTGTGTGGTCCACCGTCTTCCGTTTTGTGATGGTTCAGGTGTCTTTTTTAAACAGTTAAAGAAGGGGTTTCTGGGAAGAAGCAATGTCGTAAATGTCAGTTCGGGTGAACAGTACCTACACATCTGGTATAAAACTGAAATACTGAAAACTGTGTGGAAATGTTTATTAAACAAGAGTCCACCGATGATTTCGAACTACTTATTATTATTATTATTATTATTATTATTATTATTATTATTATTATTATTATTATTATTATTATTCTGTATGGTTGTGAAACTTGGACTCTCACTTTGAGAGAGGAACAGAGGCTAAGGGTGTTTGAAAATAAGGTGTTTAGGAAAATATTTGGGGCTAAGAAGGATGAAATTACAGGAGAATGGAGAAAGTTACACAACGCAGAACTGCACGCTTTGTATTCTTCACCTGACATAATTAGGAACATTAAACCCAGATATTTTAGATGTAAGCTACAGGGAATGTAGTACATATGGGTGAATCCAGAAATACATATAGAGTGTTAGTTGGGAAGGCGGAGGGAAAAAGATCTTTGGGGAGGCAGAGACGTAGATGGGAGGATAATATTAAAATGGATTTGAGGGAGGTGGGATATGATGATGGGACTGGATTAATCTTACTCAGAATAGAGACCGATGGCAGGCTTACGTGAGGGCGACAATGAACCTCCGGATTCTCTAAAAGCCATTTGTAATTACTTACTTATTCGCTTTATATGCATACGGACATGATGGTTACAACATACTTGCTATAAGTAAGCCATTTCAGTACTAATTTTTCTGTTAAGAATGTAATTTGTAGGCCTACTAATTGAGTTGTTTATGGTATATTCCAGTCTTTAGATCTGTATTTTACTTTTCTTCTGTTAGCCTATGGTATTATTTTCATTTTGTTCAATGTCAACTCTTATTATGTTATTGTTTTCTGTAAGTTACTGCTTGTGTACTTCGTGACCTGGTAGAGTGTAAGAGAAGGCCCTATGGCAGGGGGAAACATAGAGAAGGAGTTCGTTTCCCCATCCACAAGATCGGAGCCTTCAATGACGTTTGTGTGACGTTTGGCATACACTGTTCTCTCTTCTCCTCTCCCCCTACGGTATAATGACGCGAAATGAATGAACAAATGGCTGGAATGAGTGAATACATGAATACATAAATAAGATACCTATACTTAGTTACCGGGCTAGATCTGTCTAAGCTGTTGCGTAAATTAAAGAAAAAAAATTAAAGAAAAACAGTCCATAGTGGAGATTTGAAAAGTAATGGTTTTCGCTTGTCTAGTTGTTGCTAGTGGCTGAATACGAGGTTCGCAAGTTCATACTCGGTGGAGAGCGATGAATTTTAAAGGGAGGTAAAATACTTAGCATATTCCTCCGGGAAGGAAATACAATTGCGGTCTCCGTAGATTTACGGCACGTAGAAAGGCCTTAACCTTAATAGAAGGTTCTAGACAATTTTTCGTCAACATGGAGTTTCGACACAATTTTTGTAGAGGAAAACATCGTTAAATTATTACTACTACTAGTCACCACTTTGGGGAGGCCGAGACGTAGGTGGGAAGATAATATTAAAATGGATTTGAGGGCGGTGGGATATGATGGTAGAGACTGGATTAATCTTGCTCAGGATAGGGACCAATGGCGGGCTTATGTGAGGGCGGCAATGAACCTCCGGGTTCCTTAAAAGCCATTTGTAAGCAAGTAAGTAAGAACTAGTCACCACTACTGCTGCTAGTACTAATCCTGTTGCTGCTGTTACCACGACCACCAATCACAAAGTTTAATAAATAAGGATAGACTTATATGACTCATAGTTAGCTCATAATCCTTTTGTTTTTGAAATTAGCCTATGTTGCTGAATGCATAACTTTTGACTCTTTAATTTTGGCCTTGACCCATGATATAACTAGAAGTAATTTATCCGCGAGCCATGCTATCGCAGCGTTGTTCCATGGAAGGAAATGGGTCGGACTGTGTGCTTTTTCATTTTCCTTTGTTTACTTGTTGCGCCACTTCCAATTTAGTCTTTTGAAACAGCTCATATAAATAGGTTAAGTGGATGTGTGTATTAATTCGGCTGCACGTGCTGCTTGTTAGCGGGCTTGTGTTGGTTATACGGCGCACTGCAATCCAGTTCTCTGTACGAATAAAGTCCTGATACCAGCAGAATCTTCGTCTCAGCTTGAAAATGATGTTAACATTTCAGAGCTATGTACTCAGAATAACACATTGATTGGAGAACTCTTCTGTCACGACAGTTCTCCTGATTTCTCCCTTTGTGTGTTTATCGCATAATACGTTAATGCAATTAAAATTTAATTAGTATCAGTGTGCGAATTAAGATTTCTGATGAGGAGGAAGGTAGAATCCTAGATAGAGAATCCCATACATTAATTATGTTCCTTATTCGATACGGCTCAACGCTTGGTCGCACTGAGTTGCTTATCTTGCATCGTGATCATAATAATACTTACAGTATATCCATTAGCAAGCTTAAGATAAGATGTGTAATTCGTAAGTTATTGATTGTTGTCAGCTTGCTGATGATGATAATACATCAATATTATTGTTTTCTTTGCTTCATACTTTATAAAGTACATATACTGGTATTAAAACAATTATATTTTGTGAAGGGAGATAGAAGTTATCCGTGACAGGGATGTTAATATGAATTTATGAGAGGGGGATAACTTTCCAACTGGAGAAAATCCCCCTCAACCCCCCCGTTAATTCGCACCCTGATTAGTATCATGATTAGAATCAGGAAGTCGTCCTCGGTGGTCTAGCGGTTACCATTGTAGTTGTTGGATCCGTGGTTCGCTCGTTGAAGCCCAGCCCAGGATGATAGGTTTTTAAAGAGCCATAAAATCTCCAGCATGGCTCCCTCCGGAGGGAGGTGTCCATAGATTTCGGAATGTAAAAAGACCTGTCCTTGTGAAAGGGCTCCAGGAAAAATGTGTCCTCTATTCCTCGTCTACGTTTAAATTTGACGATGAATAATATCTGCAGTTGAAGGCGTTTTTAAATTAAATAGGCCTGTTACTGAAATTATGAACTGAAAATAAATTTATTCTGAGTATTTGATCACTAAAATCTGCAACAATTACTGTACCTTTAAATTAAATCAGGAGTGTCATTTTTCAATATAATCAGTGGTAATTAAATATATTTAATTTTGTCGCGTATTGTGTAAATTTCGGTCCTCTTTCATGCCATTCTACTAAATTTTCTTATTTCATCTTTTTATATTGTCCTTTTTCTTTTGATATTACTCGTATTTCCCTGTCCCTTTCTCTTCAATATATCTTTTTCTCTACTTCCCTTCACCCTCCTGTCGGCCTGGGTGGCATTCTGTACCCGAGGTTGTAGGTTCGATCCCAGCTCAGATGCCTTCTCTTGTCCTTCCTCTTGCTCTTCTTTTCCTTCCTCTTGTCCTCATCCACGTTTTACATTTCATCCTTTGTTCCCCCTCTTTTTACTGTACGTCTTCATCCTCTTCCACTTCATTGCCTCTTGCCTTGAAAATAAACTCATTTCTTCATTTATCTTCCAAAATCTCGCTTACTCGTATGCCAGCTATTACTATATTTTTTTCTCTTGACTTGATAATAAATCCATCTCTTCATATGTCTTCCAAAATCTAATTTACTTCTATGTCGGATTTCAAATACTCAAGTTTTTTTTTTGCCTCATGTCTCGATAATACGCCTTTCTCTTCACCTGTCTTCCAAAATCTCACTCGTATGCCGGCTTTGACATACGCAAGTTGTTTGCCTCTTGTCTTGTGAATAGCTTACACCTATCTGTTTATCTGTCTTCTAAAATCTCTCTTAGATTACTCGTATGCTGACTTTGAAATAAGCAAATTTTTCATTCTACACAGGTGTGGAAACCGTATCTGTAACGTCCTACATTGAGTATATTCGCACTTGACAATTTAATGTTTTTACAAATTTTTTAATTTCATTACTCTCTTTTTTTTGTATCTTTGTTGCCTTTGTCTTGCGACAGTCCTATTCCCTTCGTGTTTGAAAGTTGAAGCGAGTGAAAGGTTTGTTGACCCCTCGTCTTAAAAGTTCAAATATATTACGTAATATTTCCAACATGGGCCATTAAATATGTTATAATTGATTACACCAACGTCCACGATCGACATTTTATCGGTTATTCCTAAAAGAACAATGATTTTCACTACATTCATTACTCCGTACTCTATAGAGGTTAAAATATTTAATATGGCACTAAAACGTTTGGATTCTTGTTTTTACGACCAGCGCAGTGTTGCATACCTAGTTGAAAAATAATCGGTGTGTTGCCTTCGGTACGGACGTAGCACTAAGACGGTATGAAAGTCTGTTGACCTGTGTTGTTTACTAAGACACTGTAAATGAGTTGGGGTCACTGTACTTTCGAATCTTCCTGTAGATCAAGGCCGTCTTTATGACTCCTTGCATAGGATCCTGCGGCTCTTACACATTACACATTCTTATCACGTTATCCCATCGATGGTTCTGTGCATTTCAGGCTTAATGATCCGAATACATTAACAAAATGAACATGAGCCTTATGAAGGGCAATTATCAGCTTAAGCTGTTGGCATGATTTTAAAACATGTTGAAACGAAGACGAAGAAGCTGTACCTATTGGTTGCTGTATTTTCGGGTATTCGAGTCTTGGCTCTCCGCTTTTCCGAGGTTACAAGGTTGAGTAGCTGTTGGTTTAGAGTGGCTTGTTTTGTTTGTTTACATGAGGGGTAAGGAGAAGAGTATATGAGATCAGGATTTCGATGTTCTTGTCAGTTCTAGAGAAAATTAGATTTGCGTCGCGTGAATAACAATTTAGCACATTAAAAGTATTTGCTTTTACGGACAAAATAAATATTATTAAAAAGTCATTTAATCGTTTGAGTCTTTGAATGACCGCCAGTGTGTTCGCGGAAAGTGAAGGGAAATATTTTATTCTAGGAAACGTTTCGATGTATCAAAGATAAGCCGACATTACAATTGCGTAACATCACTACTAGACTATTTATTTCTTATCGGTGTATATACAGTAACACGCTTTTGAGTTCGTATGATTAAATGAAATTACAGAATTTGGTTTGTATGACACAAGAATCTGTAAACTTCTAGTTTATTGATTGTATGCCATTAAAATAATTTAATATGCTCTAAAACATTTTTTTTATCGAATCTCTTGATCTGTATTGGTTCCTTCTGCATACATCCCAAGCAAATATTCATTTTCTTAGACTTGTTTTCTTCTCTATTCCTGTTTCTTTCTCAATCAAATAGCCGATGCTGCCCTCGCTTCCACGTGCCTCAGCAGAGGTGAACGATCATTCGAGTAAAAGGGCTCCTTATTCGTTATAGTTGGCGTTCGAAAACTGATTACATTACTTTGTGTGGCCGCCTCTGTTGTACGGTAGTAGCATGCTATCTTCCAGATCTGGAGGTCCCGAGTTCGGTTTCCGGGCTTGGCTCTCGGGGAATTTTTTTTAAAGAAATGTTCACTGGGTGTCTAAAGTCTGGAAATTTGTATGAATGCAAGTGTGATTACGAGTGTCCCGGATTGTTAATTAACCACTCCTGAAATAAAATATATGTTTTATAAAGACTGTCGCTGGTCAGAAACCTGAATACACGTTTTAACGTCTCATTGACAACGCCATCTATGACCTCAACCAGAAAGCACTAGGAGATGCTTAAGTGTTAACAGTGAATAAAGGGAAATACTGTGCAACTCTCCGAATTCTTCACGATGCTTAGTGGACACCGACTCTATACACTGGTCGGAATTTCATGAGAATTTCTTTCCAGCATGAGAATTCGAACTAGCGCTCATTCCGTACCGTCAGGCCAAGACTTGACGCCTCGAACCACGCGGGCACGGTGCGGGACTCTGCTCTTGTTTACTTTCTTTTCAGCTCCCTCATTGCTCTTTCTCCTTCCTACCCTTTCTGCTTATTTTAACCCCTTGCTGTGTAACCACTCTGTATTTTTCACCCCTTCCTATTCTGCCCCTTTTCACTTCTCTTCCTACTCTATTTCACCCTTATCTTGTGTTTCTCTCTTTTACTGCTCTTTTTCAAATCTCTCTCTTTTTTTAAGATGTATTAACTGCGAAGTTATTTAGCGTTGTCGAAATTGGGAGTTCGAGAATTCGCTTTATACTATAGTGAGGATCACGTGAGAGCAGTTCCTGAAAGGCTAATTTGGCCGTCTCTTCAGTGTTGCCAACTAATACTAGATATCACCAAAAGAGGGTAAAATCACAATGCCATGTATAATAATTATAATAATAATAATAATAATAATAATAATAATAATAATAATAATAATAATGTATTAACAGTAACTATGTCTTGCTTATTTACCCATCTAATATTTATGTTGGGGGAGGTGTTTTCTAAATGGTTCAATAATTTGTGAAAAAGTATATTTTCCTTCTGTACCTCTCGCACATTATGTTAGTAGTTAGTAGATTACTATATGATCTAATATTGAAATGTATTTTGTCTTCCAACATGAAATTCATTGCTTTGATTAAACAGTTTACGATTCACGAGATCTAACCTAAAAATGTATTGTGTTTGATTATGTGAAATGATAAGTACGATTTCGAAAGCGAATGCCACGTTGAAATCTATGCTTTAGAATATTTACTCCATTATTGTAATAAAAGTATAACACGAAAGAAATTAATTAAAATATGAAATGGTATTTCTTTCGATTACCCAAGGACCTATATTACACGAAATATGTTATATGTATTTACACTTAACCTACCTGATTATAATCTTGAATTGTAACCACAACACGTACAATAACTATTATATATTAATATTAACACTGATATTAATTAATTTTATTAGTATGTTTAAACTTCACTAGTTTCCAGTAATCGGCTCAGAAATCTAGAACAAATTGAATTTTCAGAATTTAAACTACCGACAACTTGTGTCACTGCTGCCAACATAACAGTTATAAAATCACTACCAATTGTATTTCTCAGTACCGAAATTCGAAACGAAGTTGGCAAAACAAAATTCAACCTGCAAACTAGAACATCACCATAATCCACTAGCTTATGTAGTAATGGGATGGGGGGGGGGGGAAATGGTTAGGTTTCACCCTTAGGGTATTAAGTAAGCTGATCCGGACTATAGTTGGGTAAAACGTGTGTGGGAGGGGGAAACAAAAAACAATGAGGTAATGAAGATCAACCGAATTCGAACCCACGCTCGAGCTCGCCTCGGATCGCGAGTCCGACACGGGACCGTCTGAATAACGCCGATGGGTCTACTTTTTTCATTCCTCATGTAGTCCTTATCTTTACTTCTCTTTCTATAGACTGCCTTCTGCTCTTTCCATCTCTACTCAATTTTTTTCTATCCAGTTTCTGTTCCTCTGTGTTTCTCCTTATTCTTCCAGTACAGCTCGATATCGAATCTTGACATCATCTCGATATTTGGCGCATTGAAGTTGCATTCATCGTGGAAAGCAAAAATAATGTAAAAGGACAAAGAGCAATGTTTACAGAATAATAAGAAATAACTAATAATAATAATAATAATAATTTTTTCAGGATTCTACAGGTAGCTAATAATCGTAATATCTAGAACAAAAATTACCTCATACACACTGTTACTGGACAGCCGCTCTGAGCTCTTCAGCCAGCTGCAATTGCGGATTCCTGCCACATACAGTATTTATAAGATTTCTGACTTCAAGGACAGTTAATTTGAATACATGACATGTATCTGCTCTCAAAGCTTCGTGTATTTCATTTCCAGATATACGGTAATCAGAGGAAAGAATTGGTGTGGTGGTGGTGATGCCCCAGACGGCTTTGTCATTGTTTACATTTCTATGAAGTGCACGTGTATGAGGCATGAGAGTCACGCATAATATGCTCACGCACGCTCTCCATCTGATTGCTGTCTTCCTTGGTCCGTGCTGTCTCGCTGTCGATGACTCCGACTACTTGTTGCTGCAGGCTGCCCGATGACTTGACTTGGACACGAACGTCTGCTGCTGGATGATTCATCGCTCATTGCGAGAAATATAGATGACCCTGAGAATCACAGGAAATGTATGATATGTAATGAGTAAACGACTTTTGTAGTAGGTCTGTCATGCGATTATTAGGGAGTCCTAAAGCACGTCATAGTGCTGTACTTGGAACAACTTGTAATACTCTCCTCCAGGGGACTGTGAATGACGCAGTGACCTTCGTGTGCGCTTCGCATAGGAATTGTTACAAATAGGTCTTTCCAAATAATATGTGCTCATCTTTTTATTTATTAAAGTATATGCAGAGTAAAGATAAATCATTATTATGATGCTGCAGAATACTGATTTCGATATTTTCACTGGAGTGTACTTATTCTGCATCCCTAACGAAAAAGTGAATTTGAGTTGATGTATCAGCGATTTAGTGTTATCTGTTAGATTAAATTTCTCTATATGTATTTGTTTGAGATTTAAGACTTCCCTGCTGAAGCTAATAGAGCTGACATATTTACAACACATGGGCACGTATCTTTTGCTTATGATGTAACAGTAGTTGCTTTGTTCATTCATTTTCTTACAAACAATTTCCATGCGAATATTTTCAAAATTTTCAATACACCATCTTCAGTAATACGTATATACGGTATATTAGATTTACGAAAACATTCTGTAAGGCTACGAAATAAATAGGCCTATACCTGAAAATTTCACTTTTCTATACGAAAAGTTGAGAAAATATTTCTTTTGAATAAAAAAAATCAAACTTGTGAAAAATGAGCATTAAAATTAAAACTTACATTCTTATAATGAACTTATACTTCTCAGGCAAATCTAAAAATTAACATGGATACAGTTTTAATAAGTTCTCTTCCCTTTATCTATTGAATCAGTGCTGGCCATCCCTGAATATAGCTGGACCAAGCGCATATATCACCTCTTTCGTCTGTCTCTTTCCTTTCCGCTGTAAAGCGCTCAGGCTCTCCTGGGCTCTAAAGCGCTCTTGCTCCTGTGGGCATCAATTGACATCCCTGGTCTAGTATATACAGTCACGAAGCTTGAGTTGTGAGGGTGCTAGGAACAATAGACAATATTTCGCATTGTCTGTAATGAGGCGATATTAGCGATCCTAGTGGTTAGCAACTATCTATGGATGAATACTTACTACGTATTGAACTTCGTGATTGTATATACTAGACTGTGATAATACCTACAATTCAAAACCTGAATGCTAGCATTATATCCGTTATGCTGGCTAGCTCAAACAGTTTTATAACATACGATTATCCTAGCTACCTACAGGAGTGGAATGGTTGCTTCATTGAATATTTAAATAGTTATATGTATATGATCAAATACTTATACAAGGAATATTAGCGAGTGGTTTTTCACTTGCCGACTTTCTTTGGTGGCAAGCGCGCTTTCTCTCCCTGATTAATCAGTATTCGTCAGTGATGGAAACAAAACAGCAAACAGTTCACATATTAATTTTCTAAACAAAAAAGTTTAAATGTTACCAATGGGATAATGAAATTGTCTTTCGTTATTTGAAATATTTTTTCCACCTAAGAAATTATCATTCGTTGCACTTTCCTTCAAGAAATGGAAGTAGGCCTATTGTTTTCTACTGGTATGTTTTCCAATTCTTCCAGGGTGCGAGAATTTGATTCCTACTTTGTGTTTTTGGAATTTCCCAAGAAATGAGTCACGTGGTGGAGGATCTAAGATGCTGCTTATTAATGCATCGTCGAAATCTGCAAGAATTACTTGCATAGAAACATTGACAGAACCTTTCTAGACAACATGTTTGAAAATTTGAAAATGAGCGAACTTTCATGAAGTCCCAAAAAATGAATACAACTTTATATGAACATAGCATTTGTACTTCTACGGGAAGCGTAATTTTGTTCATTTATTAGAGTACATTTATTGCCACATTTTTAATTTTACAGGCACTTTGGTTTTTAGGTAGTGAACTTCTTGAGACCTAATTATATTGTGCTCCTAGTATTTGCACTCTTTTGCATGAAGTTGTAGGAGACATATTAACGCTGTTTGTCAGTCTAAACGTCGAACGGTAATATGAAAGCATATCCCCTTCTCTTTCTTCCATTTCTGCCACAAGCTACTTCCGCTCAAGATATCGCCGTTTTGTCCTTTAAGCCTTATCTATAGTACTTGAACTGACAAAATGTTTTAATGGAGAGCAGCTTCTAGTATCGTTGGGCCATTTCCCCGGGTGACCAGTCTACAACTATTTATCATGTCACTTTTCAGATAAGTTTGCCAGTATCAGATACTGCAGAATAATTTATGCAGTCGGATACTTGCGTAACAATTTGGATGCTAGTAAAGAAATTCACAAATGGATTTGTTGCAAACAGTTACCCGTATCTAATTGGATATTTCAAATAAGTCCTATGTAAGTACAGACAAAAATATAATTGATAGTTGGAGTTCACCCTAGTTGGAACCTGTAAATTTCGAAACTTCGAAGAAAATCTGAAATCTATTGTAATTAGCTGTTCGTTAATTCTGCTAAACAGCAATACATGCTTCCTCGCTCTTCTTCCTTTCTTCACTCCCCCTTTCGTCCCCTTGTCTCTTTCCCTCCTTCGCAGTTTCATTGCATGTATAGAATTTCATTATGGTGGCAGCATTACATAACTATATGCTTCGGTAGAACATGATCGCCGTTTGATTTTTTTAAACAATAATTGTCAAAATATTCATGAATCTGTGTACATGTCTAAAACTAAAATTGCAAAAAAAAAAAAAAAAAAAAAAAAAAAAAAACGAGTGAAAGCAATGGTTGTGGGGTATAGTGACGTAAATACGTTTCTGTTAAGTTAACTTAAATTTTCTCATGAAATTTCGGCCAGTATATGGGACCAGTGCCCACCCAACATCGTGATGCACTTTGGGAGCTACGATAGGTAGCGAAATCCGGTTGCGAAAGCCAGCTATAACGGCTGAGGGATCATCGTGCTAACCATACTATACCTCCATTCTGGTTGCATGATCGTCCACCTCTGCTTTGGCATGTGAACGTGGGGCCAGCGACCGGCTGGTCGGTCTGGACCCTTCAAGGGCTGTGGCGCCACGGATTATTATTAAGTTAACTTAAGGAAATAATTTGTTTTATCAAGAACAGCCATGATAATTATCTGTACATAGGATGAGGCAGCATTCAGAACTATTATTCTTAACAAGTCGCTTTCCGCACACCACACTCTCTTTTGTATCTTAAATGATCCCAGGGGCCACAACGTGGAGGTGAGGAGAGTGGATTTGACTAATTAGGCCCTCCGGACTTCACCGAATGTAGAAAATAGGAAAGATTGGAGAATGCTGGGTTTGCAGTGAAAAACCTGCCCTTGGGCAAAATATGTATGCATGTATGTATGTATTTATTTTTAGTAGGTTATTTTACGACGCTTTATCAACATCTTAGGTTATTTAGCTTCTGAATGAGATGAAGGCGATAAGGCCGGTGAAATGAGTCCGGAATCCAAGATCGAAAGTTACCCAGCATTTGCTCATATTGGGATGAGGGAAAACCCCGGAAAAAACCTCAACCAGGTAACTTGCCCCCGACCGGGAATCGACCCGGGCCACCTAGTTTCGCGGCCAGACGCGCTAACCGTTACTCCACAGGTGTGAACTCTATGTATGTAATTTTCAAATTATTTGCCCAATCTAGAATCTCATTAGTATATTTACATTTTTGAAAAAAACAATGGTTTATTACTTATTTTTGTAAACTGTATATTTAGATCTATCTCTGATATTTAATGGCACGCGTTTAGAAGCGATTTAACACGCGATTATATTGTACGTTTAATATTACAAGGGTATAAAATGTAACTGTTATAAAAATGTACGTATAGAATGTGTAGATACTTCTAAATGGTGCTTTTTTTTTTTTTTTTTTTTTCCCGTAATCATTTTGCACATAAGTTTTATTATCCTTTCCTTACAGTTTTTAACTTATCACAAGTTAAACAGTTTAGCAAATCGTTTTTTCTAGAATTTAGGTCCTTATGGCCATCTGTATTTGTAGGCTGATGTTTGTTAATTTGAATTACAAGATGTTTCAAAAGAAACCATAATTGTAATGAAAAGTGAACGAGGGAATTTTGGATAGAAAGCTCAGACACGTCAGATCTGTATTTATAAAGGAACGTTTTTATGGAAACAAAATATTTTTGCGACTATTGTTGTGCGAGTTACGTCGTCATCGAGAATGTTTTCAAACGACACCTTGTAGTTTTTTAATAGAATCTCAGCATATTTTCATGTATTATTTCTTTTGCTTTGTACAGAACAACTATGGTAACAATCTTTTTGCTGATATATTTTGTTAATCCCAGTTTCATGAAGGCACTTTTATTAATGAAATTCGCATAATACGAAATATTCTTAACAGGAACTGATCTTTTTATGTATCTGAATTTCTCTTCTATTCTATAGAGTGGCCACAAAGACCTGTTACCCCTTTGTAAATAATAATAATAATAATAATAATAATAATAATAATAATAATAAACTTATGCTTTTGCTTCTGCGCAATAACGTTACGGTACCGTTAATTAGCTCAAAGATACTGTAAGACTTTGTCACTCTATTAGCCAGCAATACTACGGAAAATGCCGCACAGAAATTGGCGGAGTACCATCCTTTGTCATGAAAATGACGGTGCACACACTGTGACTTGGATAATTAATGATTTGTATCACAAAACTGTATCTTCATTCATTTTCAGTTTTCAGTAAATAGGCCTACTATTACAGAGAGTTGTCGTTCATATTATTATAGGAGTAACGGGATTTTGTGGCCTCCCAGTAATCACAGTTGGCTGAGAAATAGGTAGTTGATTTGGATGAGACTCGTTAAAAGAGTACATACAGCCGTCAATAAATCCTACCACCATCAGAATAGTCAAGCTTCCTTAAAGGCACTTGACTCCCACAAATTTAAATCAAAATTGGTGTGGCAATGCCTTCAGATCCTCCTAGTACTGTCATGGAATAATTTCGTAGAATTACGATGGGTGCCGATACATCAGGGTATTGAAAGAAATGAAGGAGACGAACTGGCCAAGAAAAGTGCAAATAGCTCCTATATTGGGCCAGAACCAATCTGCGGAATCAGCAAATGAAGTGTTGTAACAACCGCAGTAAAAGGATGGGCCTGAAAATGATTAGCTTATCCAGGTCAATCTCTTGGCAAAGATTTGGTCAACAGTCTCAGTCTAGCTCTCTGACATTTAAATACAGTACGAAGACTCTGAAGAAAGCGGTTGCATTCGTCGCTGGACATGGACATTTCAAAAACATCTGCAAACTATGGGACTCTTCCTTGGAGACCTCATTTGTAGATTATGTGTGCAGCATACTGAAACTGCAAGGCACGTAATGCTCGAATGTGAGGTCCTGGAAAGGAGGAGGCTCCAGATATTTAAAGCCTCTCCATTGGGTAGTACGGAAGATTCTTACATAGGCCTACGGGTGAAAATCCTGCGGCTTGTTAAAAGTCCAGAACTGGAACCTCTGTGGTAAGTTTGGGGTAGCACAATAAGCCTTGAGACTGACGTGCGAGAGTTAATATGCTCTTAAATAATCCTAAACTACTATCATCAGGATCTCAATTTCCGTTAATATCTTGATTTATGTTTATTTCATCAGTAAAACTGCTTTCATAACGCAGGGACTAACAATAAAATATTGTTACCATGATAGTAACTCTAACCATAGTGTGCAAATCTAGCTTTCAGGTAAAGCTCCCTGTTAAACAGACGTATAATTTCAAGGGAAAAAATTGTTTCGGGGCCGGGTATCGATCCTGGGACCCTTCGCTTAGCGCACGAATGCACGAATTATTCAAGTCTGCTTCACAGGGAGCTTTATCTGAAAACCAGATTTGCATAATATACGTCACGGTAAGTACGTTAACAGAAAATCATAATTCAAGTCACACAGAACTTTTGTGCACTTAAAGTTGGGTTTCTGGCGCCTTGTCAGCCCACTTAAGTTGTGTACATATAAAGGAAAGAATTGGGACGGTGTCGGGTGTAGTTGCTGGGTAGCGCAGTCTGTAGAGCATTCGTGCGCTAAGCGAAAGGTCTCCCGATCGATACCCGGCCCCGGAACAATTTTTCCCTTGAAATTATAACCATAGTGCTTCTGTACAAAGCAAATGAATGTTGCATTAAAAAAATATTTTATTTCTGATATTAAAAATCTCTAGGATGCCACTTCAAAAATGTTCGCGATGACGACATAACTTGCACAACGAAAGTCGCAAAATTATTTTGTCTTCATAAAAATATTCGTCTCTGAATATAAGGTTTGACGTGTCTGAGCTTTTTGTCCAAAATTCTCTTATTCAGTTTAATTACAATTATGTGTCACTCTTGAAAAGAAAAACCTATACGTTCAGATACGGCTTATTTCTTAAATTATAAAATTGTAAACAGAGCCATATAAATTGCTCCTAACATGTGATTTGTTACGTTCGTCGTAATACACCTTATGGTCCACCTTTTGTAAAGGCCACGAAAAAAATCTGCCACCCCCTTAGAGAATTTCCTGTTTTATGCGAACAAAGATTGTGTTGAGCAGTAGTCTCCAATTCGGGTCCATGAAAGTTAATTTCGTGGTTTTTTTAGATTATGTGACAATGATTAATATATAATCACAATACAATGTCACTTTTGATAATTCCGCTGTTTCACACCAACGTAGTTGAATTACTAATTATGCAGATTCTTTAATGATCATAATCTTCATTTTTCAACGAGAATTATGGGTTATTCCATCGTGTTGTACTGCAGAAACTTACTGCGTTACATTTCCACTCTCTTCCTCAAGGAAGGAAGGAAGTTGGAACCTATTAGTTGCATCCAGTCCTAAAGAATAGCTCTCGGTAACGGATACTGCAGATACGTTCCTCATTCATGCATTCCCTCATGATGAAACCAATGCATAGCACCGAAACGCTCGTTGTTTGCGCATCTAAAGATGCGTATAATGCGTATACACGTAGCGAACGAACAACGAACGAATGATGAAAAAAAACTTCGTTGTTCGTTCGCTGTTCGGAGCAACGTACAAATCATCACCAAATGGTCAGAGAACATTTGTGTTCGCTGATTATCCGCAGTAATGGCAGACGAAGATACAATTATAGCAAGTGCAGCCATTATTATTGTGGGCAGTTTAACAAAAAGGAAATAAAAAAAAACAAAAGGCGATGGTGGCAGATGCCACTCTACGAAAGTCGCAATCGTTAAGTTATAGAGACACTGACTTGCTTCATGATTTATGTCCAATTGAATCGGAACAGTTTCACAACTTACGTCGCATTTCAGAAACAGACTTCGAAATATTACTGTGCAAAATAAGGCCATAAAATTGCCTGCTCCTATATACATCAATAAGTTCGATAACAGCTTCTTCAGTCCACTCCAGTTTCGACATCTTGTTGGTGAAATTAAACTAACCGGTGCGTTCTGCTACGAACTGCAAACAAGTGTCAAATCCTGTCCACAACGTATATCTACTTCCTTTGATGTACCGACAAGCGACGAATCAACGATCGATTTGCCTTTGCTGCATCGTTCACACGTTCCGATTTCAATCAGCGAATGTATTCGTTGTCGTTCGTTCGTTGTTTGTTCGCTATGTGTGTACGCACCTTTAGTCGATCTAGAAACCAAACAATCTCACATTCTGTTGAACTGTCAAAGCCTTAAATCATTATCTTGCAATGTTTGAAACCACAAATAGAACTCTTTTGGCATGATACAAGTTCGTCGCTCAAGACAATGTAGAACAGAGGCATTGTGAACCAGAATAGCTACTTTTACAGGAAGTGAATTTAACGGAAAAGTTACTACAGGAACTGTTTCAGCTATAGCTGATGATCATTTAATCGAATTTATAAGTTCTCTCTCTTACCTGGCAATTTACTGATTTCAGAGTTGTAAGATGTCCTGGGGATAATTTAAGGGTTCTCATTAAAATTAGCCGTTGCAAGAGGCGTAGGCCACATTATAATATGCTGGTAGGGTTGGTTTCTGTATAAATCTGCAATCTCTATTAGGGCCTTCGGCAGTCATCGGAACAGCTGAAGACAGTTCTGAGAAGAGACATCAACTATTTTTCATAGCGCGAAGGAAGACACCGGATGAGAGCGGGGAGGACGCGTGCAGCAAATTGGTGAGGAGATATTTAGTCTCTCCGTTTCTTTTCAACCTTTTCCAGACAGAAGAGTTTTTTTTCCTCCCCCTTTCTAAATGAATGGACATGACGAAGGGATGCAAGACAGAGCAAGGGTCCCTTGCTTGCCACACCCCCTCAAGCAGTCTGCAATCATTTCATCTTTTTCGGTGTCCGTTTTAGTGCAGAGAAAAGAAAATGACCTCACGTCCGGAATTTATATCCCTTTCTTTTTTATACTTCTCTAGACCTTGAAGAAATGTTAGTTTGTACCCTTCTCGAGCACATTTTCCTTGTTATACCCATTCTCTTCTTTATGAACTTTCAAGAAGAGGGACTAGTGTGAAATATACCTGAGTATTGTAAACTTGTATACCTCGCGAGTTCACTAACCGTATTTTGCAGGCAGGTGCTGCATTGTTCGAAGACTTCGAAGAGTGCCGGAGATAACTTGAAAGGTCTTCAGAACCTAACACCTGATACACAATGTGATCCCGGAATACCTCAATAAATCAATCTCGAAACTAATTGCACGTCTATTCGAAGCTATTATGGCATTTAAGAGTGTATGCAACTATACTGTGGTACGAATACTCCTAATAATATGAGTAATTCACTAATTATCCTTCTTCTTTCAATCTTCCTCAGTAATGTTTTTACATTCTATCATAATTTATTTTCAAAATTTCTCCTATCACCGGTCAGTGTTGGGCGGAGAAGGCTATTCAAAAGGGTTTGCCCCCTGGATACACACCGTGCCTTAGTACGGTCATCCGGTGTGGGTGGGAAATTCTCCTAGTTTGCGGGTTAACGTAATATGGCAGCATTGGCGGCTTCCAAGTAAAGCAGCAGTTCATATCAATTCAGAAAGAAACAGAATTAGGCCTATAGGACTCGTGTCATAATTTATTATTGACTACTTCTTACCCATGTTTATTATTATTATTATTATTATTATTATTATTATTATTATTATTATTATTATTATTTAATGTTCTCAGCGAAGAAAATCGGAGAATAATCTCTTCCTTTTGCGTTTGGTAATATTGCACATATTATCTACTTAGGTTTATAATTATAAATCGAATTTTACTGTTTATATTTCGGTATCACCAAATAGGAATAAGGATCATGAGACTAAAAAGTTAGTATTGCATTTACAACGTTGAGTGCCAGGAAAAGATGTTTACTTATGCGTTTGTACCGGTTTTCCCGGATGCTGGGAGAGAGATTGCGGTGACCGTGTGTGGTCTCGAATGTGTTTTTCGTCTGTACGCATTGAGAAGAAATAAAATTCATACCGCGGCAATGGCGTCCATTTATCACAGCTGCTAGCCGTGTATAAAAACTAGACTGCGTGATTAGCTGAATGAATAATTTTGAGACGTGTTTCAATGAGCACTTCAATTCGAGTTGTGCGTGCTGCGTCTGTGTGAGGAGTGGGAGGAATGTCTAATGAGTGCTGTGTATGACGTAAACAAGTTCTTGGGATGGACGGCCGCAAGAATTGCCATGCCAACGATCTGCATCTATAAGTCACAGCTGGTTATAATTACGTCACGCTGACATTGAGGTCACTGCATTTTGTTTTAGTGTTTCCCCTTGCCCCCTCACCCAAGTATGGTTTTGAAGTCGTGATGGTATTCAGCGTCTTCGTATGGAATACAATCTAGACTTTTAATACAGCAAATTTCTGTTTTATGTTCATACACGCATTAAAACGAGCATTACAATGTGATTATCATTATTATAATCATCATAGTCATTATGCTGGTTTCGCTTGTGGAACACTCACTATTCCATTTAACCTCTTCATGTACTTAATCATTTTTTATCCCTCTTAATTTTGTTAATCATAACTTAATAGTCATATGAGAGTTTTTTACTTCCGTGGCAGCCGTGCAGTTCTGGGTTTCCCACCGTGGTTTGGGCTTAATATGGACAACGTTACGGAAATAATATTCGCAGGTTCTGTCGTCAGGATTGCCTCTGATTGAGGCTCTGGCTGATATAGAC
Source organism: Periplaneta americana (assembly GCF_040183065.1). NCBI lineage: Eukaryota > Metazoa > Arthropoda > Insecta > Blattodea > Blattidae > Periplaneta > Periplaneta americana. The sequence continues at coordinate 28,052,912 of NC_091133.1, read as the reverse complement.
TAATTATTATCAGGCAGTACATCTCACTTGACGGTATGTGTCATAGGAAGAACAATTTTATTGTTGCATACATCTCAAGTCTGATTAGTGAAATACTCGTATGTTACAAGTCATCGATATATGCAGTGGAGGGAGAAAGGTACTGGTCACCCTATCCCATTATCTCCTGGCTTATTTAAGTGATACCTTATTAGTTTCATAAGTGATACCTTACTAGTGTCGCTAATGAGTTTCCAACGAGTCTTCGGATTGTAGACTAAACATACATACATCATCAGGATAATACAGACCTGAGAGTTCACCTACTTTCGCGGGTCCGTCATGCCTGCCTAATAAAAAACTGGTCTGTAGTCGTACTACCTTGATTGCGGAACCTATAAGTAGTGCCGATGCGACATAATTCCCAACATACAAATTTTTCTTCTTGTTTTCGTGATTAGACATTTAGTAGGTTGTTTTACAGTTGAATCTGTGAAGATTCGGAAACTCTTTTTCTTCGATAAAGAGTTAGCCACCCTATTGATAAACCCCCATCTTGAATAATCGGCCTTTTTATTCAGAGTTGCATTCTCCTAGTACAGGCTTGCAGAACAGGGCGACATTTGTGGCGTTGCGTCACTCATCGAAAACGTCACGCATCCCTTCCTTCTACCCCTGCGTTATTGACTTGGTAGGGGAGGGGATTTGTATTTAGTGTCTGTGTTATGTGATTGCGTAGGGGCATAGTGACGTCGTTAAAACCCAGTGTTCTGTGAGCGGGGAACCAACGCTTTCCCCATGCTTTCCACCCCTCTCTCGCCAGTTCTGTAACCCTGTCCTAGTAAGTTACCTTCTTTGTAACTTTTAGGAGATTATACTTCCTGGGTTTTATATCAGAGTTTTCCTTCTCCTAGCCATAGGAGATCTTGTACCTAATCTTGCAAGGCAACGAGTAGTGTAGTTGTTGGTGGCAGCCGCACAGTCTGAACAGGTGCCGTTTCCTTCGCCTCTTTCCTGCCAGCAAGTTATCAAAAGCTGTACTTTCCTTGCATGATAGGGCCTAGGCCTACATCAGTGGTGCTGCGCTTTTTCACTACGTTAACGCAAGGCCAACATATGATGTAAATATAAATTTGGTTATTAACAAATTGTGAAAACTCCAAACTTTTCTTCGTTTTTATCGTCATCGTATCTTCATTTTCAACTTTAATTCTTAATCTATTTTATTTCGCTGTGATCATGCCCTTCATTACGTTCTGTTTCATTATCATCTCCAATTTTATCATCATCATTGTTATATTTTCTTAATTTTTTTTCCTATTTTTTTTTCATCTTTCTGGTAAATCTGTTTTCATAAAATGTTAGCTAAAAAAACAAGCCGCAGGAACATAATCCATGAGCAGTTTATTATTAAAAGAAATTCTCAGATTCTTGGCAAGTGTGGCTATGCAGACGTTTCCTTCAAGCGTTCTTGTGTGCTCGTTATTCCCGTTTCACCCTAGCTTCTCTACATTTGTTGTATCATCCTTTCACTGACTCACAATATAAGATTAGGAAATGTCGTTAAATAATATAATTCATTATACTTCCCCCCCCCTCTTCTAATATCTATGTAATTGATTGTTGTTCTAGTAGTACTAGCTAACATGATGAAATACAATTTCTTTCATACTTTATTTCAAAATTTTCTCCTGCTCCCGAAAATGTTTTAAGAGATAACGAACATTTGAGACACTTAGAAGCAAAGTGATACAAGTGACATTTTTTAAAAAAGTAAGATAATTGTATATTCTAAATCTTTAATGTTGTCGACCTGGTTGGCGAGTTTGTATAGCGCTGCCCGTCTATGCCCAAGGTTGCGGGTTCGATCCCGGGCCAGGTCGATGGCATTTAAGTGTGCTTAAATGCGACAGGCTCATGTCAGTAGATTTACTGGCATGTAAAAGAACTCCTGCGGGACAAAATTCCGGCACATCCGGCGACGCTGATATAACCTCTGCAGTTGCGAGCGTCGTTAAATAAAACATAACATTTAACATCTTTAATGTTACTTCTGTTCAGAGGAAAAGTGATATAAGTGCAATTCTAGTGAGTGCTGCTCCTTGTTGGCCCTACTCTTGTATTACAATGCATACAGAGTTTTGACTGAGAGGCAAACTAATACAAGTGCGTTGTTTACAGAGTGTTGTTGCGTTTTTTCTGTTCATGACTAATTAATTTGCCATAATGGAGACAGATTAATATATTATGAATGTATTTAGAGAATTGTACTCTATTATTGTATAATATTTATATATTACAAGACGTAAATATAAAAGACTGCTCCCCAGAGCTTCCCCGTGATTACCTCAATTATACTATACTCTATACCAGATGTATTTGGAGCAGACCATAACAAGGGTCTCGATGCATCTCATGTTAGCGGTGCGCTCCCATTGGTTGGCGAGTCATTACTTAGCTGAGAGCGTTGTAGACACTAGCGCGTGAATATCCTGGTTACGAGACGGTATTCAGAGACGCGTCCACTACTACAGTTCTATTGCGTCTAGCATCTGTGCGGTGTATGAGCAGACGACAGCAATACAACTAGTGACAGATGCAAGAAGGTATGTTCAAAGACACATTACTTTAATTTTCACTTTTCGTTATATGAACGTAGTCGGTCACTTAATTCATACACAGACATTTAGTATCGTGTGAACCGCGCTCTCTTGCATTTCGTTCCGTTGTTGATATCTGCTCCAAAGACATCTGGTATAGAGTATAAGTGCAAAGAGTCTTGGCTCAATTCGTGGAAGGCCTGCACATATTGAGGTGGACCAACTATACAATGATCCAACAAGGATAACTTGCAAGTGCTAAAGAATTTCATCTCACCCATACACCACTCGTTCTTTGACCTGAAGCATGAGGTGAGGCCTATCAGAAAGAGCAAAGTCATTTTCATGTCATATATTAAAGTGAAAACATTCGATATCTCACTTTAAGGTGGGTAAGTCATTTTACCCAAGTACTATCGATAAAATGGCATAGTGTTACATTTTTTTAAAAGCCGTATAGAGGATACCTAATTTAAAATATCCCGTTTTTAACTGTGTCATAGTAAAAGTAATGAAGTGTAATATTTGTATGTGTAAAACGAAGGACAGCAGGACGTGGGCGTAGAAGAAGAAGTTCAAGGAACACTCGCGGTAGAAGACCTTCTGGTTCAGAAGCATTTTGTGACACATGTTGCAGTAGAGAGAGATGATGAGGCAGCGACTAAAACTAAGACTGAATTTCAATGAACATTACAAATTTCTTAACCCACTTCTTTCTGTTACACAGACACATTTTGTGTCATAATATGATAATAAGAAAGCTCAAATGCTGTTAAGACAGAAATGTTTCAATGTTGTAAGCAATGTTCTTGTTCTTATTCTAAATAATATACAAATATTGAAAACACTTGCACTTACAGGCCTATTACTTCTTTACAAAAATATTTCCGTGGCAAAATAATATAAGTGACTTTAGAACACTTTTTTTACCTAAACTGTTTTAGAATAGAAAATTTCTATTTAGATGTTAAAAATATAGGTATCAACATATACAACTGTAAATTTACAGCAACATAGTCCTGTAGCAGATTTTTTTTAAAATTACCTTTTCAACTTTAAAGTCATTTATCTCAAAACTTACTAAACGTCACTTGTATCACTTTGGTTCCGAGTGTCTCATTTGTGATATACTCAGAAGCAAAGTTAGAATGCTTGGTGGGGAAGATGAGGCCGTCTTATTTTCAGCTTGATAATGGTATACTGTCCTTTGCCACAGAACTCAAAATTTTGGTCCAAATGTAGTAAAAATGGCTATGAAAAAGATTTAGTGTCTCAGATAAATGAATTCATGTGATGAAATTGGAGTATAATATATTGCGAGAAGGAAGTCTCACTGAAAGTTGTTCCCTCCCCCCTCTAATATTCTTTTATGAATAAATGAAGAGCATGTGTGGAATAATAAATTCTCCGTGAACCTCAGAACTCAACCGGAATGTATTTTTGTTCATTGGCTACGTGTTTTTAAGGGACGTGTAATAATTGCTAATACGAATCGTCGTCGTGTCGAAGGATATCGGCACTGATTCTTGTTACAGCAGTGTATCTACTGTAGTGTGCACGTTAGTCTTCGCACATACTGCGGAATCGAACGCTTTGGAACTTGTCTTTGAAAGGAGAGGAAAAAGGAACAAAGCCAAACTCTTCTTTGGTGTATTGTTTGAATTTCAATTCGGTTGTGTGGTGCGTACACGTGCAGACCTTCTGTTTTGCTGTTAATATCGTGCTATACTTGTTTTTTTGAAAGATGGGACATGACAGTTAAGCGGCCGAACTTGGAACTACAGTGCTGTGTTGCCAATATGGACTACCACGCTGCCAGCTGATGGATAAGATGGCTGACGTTAAAACATTCGTTGACAATTGATACGACGGTAAGAAAACAATGCACAAATCGACAGAGACTCAAAGACGAAACGTACCAATGCTAACATTGTGTGCACAATAAATGTCGCCAAGAGAGCTATTAAGCACCCGCCACGTGGGAACTGTAAGTTTGGCAACTCAACCGTTGTTACCATAGCAACAGACCTACCACGCTATGTGGCATTCAGTTGTTTTTCCGATCGCAACGCTCCTGTCATGTCCCACCTTTAAAAAAAAGTACAGTAGAGTATCGATTATCCGAAACAATTGGGGACAGGGGGTGTTCGGATAACTGATTTTTCGGATAACCGATAATTTACGAAAACAAATTGTACCGGTGTCATAGGAGCAATCTGAAACAAAGATACACTGATATTAAACACAAAACTGTACATACAGTATTGTGACGGCCACGTGAGGTTCGATCTCACGACCGACGGAGGAAGGGCTAAGTCGGCCGTGACGGGCAGGTTGCGCGCGCATCTGCTTCCTGGGGCATGTGCTGTGGGGAGAAAGGGGAAAGAGCGACCGCGGCAGAGAAGTGGAAATATCCAGATTATTCGAGAATGCCATTCTGACCGCGAACTTTCTCGTAACTATGGTTTAGTTATAAAAGAAGAAACGCGAGTGAACTTGAGCAGTTTAGTCAGCCCGTCAGTAAGCCATTGTTGTTACAGGCAGATTAAGACAGTAAGCGAGTTAGTCTTGTAAAGCAGTGAAGCCAGCTTCGAGACCAGAGCGCGACTTGAGTTGTGTCCGTAACTGTGGAGCCTGAAGCCCGGAGTTCGAGTGTAGTGGACCGCAGTTGGGGGACCTGAGTTCGAAGTTCAGCCGATCGTCTCTGAAGGTCTGGGGTTCGAGATTCTGTGAACTGAGAACTGACAGTTCTGTGTTGTAAATAGTGCTTTGTGAATATTAGTTAAGATTAACAGTTCATTGTTGTTCGTAATAGTCCAAGTAAATTGTCATTGTCGTCTGTGGAGTGCACTAACGAATACTGTGTTACTGTGTGGAGAGCAAATCCTATTGTTGAGATAATAAAATTACATTGTTGTTCAGTATAAAACTTACATTTGTATCACACGTCTTACAAATAAAGCAGAGAACTGACTAGCCTGGTTTGACAAGTTAGAATGGTCATTAAACTAGGCCTACAGTTTAGGAAAGAAGTACAAATTTCCTTTTTTTGCTTCAGAACTGAGACTTTTTTTTTTTTTTTTTTTTTTTTTTTTTTTTTTTTTTTTTTTTTTTTTTTGCAGCCAAATCTCGCAAACAGCGCTAGCGCAAATTTGAATTTGCCGACTGGAACGCTTTCGGTTAACCAATGTTTCGGTTGATCGGTATTCGGATAATCGATGCTCGACTGTATAGAAGTACTTCGTTGAGTTGTTTAAAAATATGAAGGTCGATTATCTTTCGTTCAGTAGGTAAGTTATTCTCGTTAGTATTTCAGCTTAAAAAAGGTCGTTTTGATCGACGTTCACATACATACATACATACATACATACATACATACATACATACATACATACATACATACATACATACATACATACATACGAGAAGGCGAGACCTGGCATCTGAGCTGTGCGATAGGAGAAAGAATGTGCTAGCAGAAAGTAGAAGTCTGCACTGGCCGAAATTCTTAGGCCCGGCCCGACACAGCCCGATCTGAACCAAACCCGACCCGAAATCCGATAATAGTTTAATTATTATCACCCGAACCTGACCCGAAACCCGAGATGAGCTTAGGCCTTAGAAAGACACGGAGAAGTACTGAATCAAAACAGTGGGCGTAGAAACAAAATGATCTATTTAAGCTTACGTATTTTGCTACTGTCAGCAGGCTAGCAGATAAATCAGAGGCCAGAAGCCACAGGGTTCAGGAACAGATTATAACTCCAGTAGGAGCATGAGAAAGAATAATCTTCCAGTCTTCCCGAACAAATATTACTCTATGGCCTGTGTCTATGAAGAGTACAAACGAGACAAGTGCCATTATGAACTTACGATACCAGTAGTCTACTTTTCTGGATGGGTGAAGAGTGAGCATCTAATCGTGCATGCATTAAAATCTTCGCATTATTTTTTTAATTAGCACGTAATTCGAGGGAAAAAATAATATGCGTTTAAGTGCATAAGTGAAGTTCAACCGGAGACTGGCCCGCGGACTTGACCCGAGCCCATGCAGACTTCTATCAGAAAGAGAGTTTGTTTCATGATGGTTGATATTATACGAATCTGTCGAGAGGGAAGTTTATGTCAGACTAAAACCAGAGCAGTGTACTGACTAAAATCTATCTTCCCTCTCCATACCCATTGGTGATAAGCCACGGCAAATGATACGGTCAGAGGACAGGTCTTGCCTCCTCTACTGTACGTACGTACCTATAAATTTTATGAATGACCTATTCTTTACAATTTCTACATCTCGAGATATTTCACTTACGACTTGTGCTTACGAGTATGTGAAGTTTATTCCGGTTGCTTGTTACGTGATCTGTAATGTCCTACCAACCATTTGCCACAGCATCCATTGGGCTATCGTAAACCAATAATAACCAAGACTTCTGGGTTCAGTAGTGTCTGAAGGGCTGTTAACGCAGTGACATCGACGATCGTGACTGTTATCTCAAAATACTCACTTGGAATTCTTTGTCATTTGGTTTAATTCTTTCCTGCTTGTAAAATTATTAAATAGCGCTCAGATCTTGAGAGCTGTCTTGAAATAAGATTGTCCCGCGCAGTAGCTGCGTGGTCTAAGGTGTTTATGCATTGAACTAGCGTTACGGAAAGGAATTTTCTAATGGCCGGTGCCCACCCAGCATCGTGATTAATTTGGGAAGCTACAGTGAATAGAGAAATCCGGTTTCACAAGTCAGCTATAACGACTTGGAGAATCATCATGCTAATCATATGTTAGCTCTATATTGGTTGGTTGATCGTTCACCTCTGCTGAGATATTTGAGGCCAGAAGTCGGCTGGGATGCCTTGCTCCTCTACGGGCAAAAAAATCATAATTGAAAATATTTATTGAAATTCTGTTACACATACCGCACGAATTCCTATAGCATCAGCGCATCTCTCCAGATTGCATTTTCAGAAATTGTTCCGCGCACATTGTACGAAGAGTACGGAGACAGCCGCCGAATAAAGAAACCAAAGTTGTCGCGCATTCCTCAAAGCAGAACTCTCTGTGTATGTTAAGTTCCATTATGTTCTACTTGATGAAACATATGTGCTATGTACACCTAGCACATAAGAGGTTGCACATATAGTAAAACACAATTGTAGGCATTTTTGTCTCATGTCTAACGTCGTCAAATTGCCGTTAGCTCAACGTTAAGTAGAGGTTAAATTACAGCGTGAAAAGTGATGTGCAACAAATTTGCATATATTATTTCTGACCGCAACAGGTGAATGTGTATCAACTCCCGCCAGTTCCTGTTTAATAATTAATATGTATTAATTCTGTTGGTGCGGCGTCACTCTGATTACATACAACTCATTTACTCGCCTGTAGCGAGCAGGACACAGATTCCGTGCCAGGTGGCGAGAGGAGGTTCTTCATGTGCGTGGGGAGACAGGGTTTGTTGTTTACCTGTCTCCGTATGTAGATATTGCCCCAGAGACGTTTTGTGTAGGACGCCCGGTTTAAAACTTCGCGGATACCCAGGTAGGCGAACAAGTCGGGGAGGCGCACTGGCAGTGGGCAGACAACGTCTCTCTCTCCTTCCTACCACTTACAGTAAACATTATTAAAATCCCTAGCGAGCGATGAATGTTGCGTGCATAATGGCACTGATACTTCAGCGCGTGGGTTCAATAGGGCGTAGTGCATTCGACGTCATCATTCCGAACGCCACGCTAAACTTCTTGCAATAATGCCATAATGAAAGGTGCTATTCTTAGCGAAATTAATTAAGAACGTCCCACAAAGAGATCTTATATTTTTTCTCCATTCGTCTTTTTTCACTTCCATCCACTGCACTTCTTCTCTTAAACTCCTTCCTCTTCTCGATGTAGATTATTTTGTGACATTAATTTGTCCTTAGATTACAATAGTAAATTTAATTGTTGTTTTGCCCAAAGAATGTACTGTATTTGTAAATAAAGTAGGCTACGGGAAAATATCGATTAGGGAAAACACGGGAATTTTACTGGAAGCAAGTAAAGAGATAGGTTTGGAAGTAAATCCCGAAAGGACAAAGTATATGATTATGACTCGTGACGGGAATATTGTACGAAATGGAAATATAAAAACTGGAAATTTATCTTTTGAAGAGGTGGAGAAGTTCAAATATCTTGTAGCAACAGTAACAAATATAAATGATACTCGGGAGGAAATTAAACACAGAATAAATATGGGAAATGCCTGTTGTTATTCGGTTGAGAAGCTTCTATCATCCAGTCTGCTGTCAAAAAATCTGAAAGTTAGAAGTTATAAAACAGTTATATTACCGGTTGTTATTTACGGTTGTGAAACTTGGACTCTCACTTTAAGAGAGGAACATAGGTTAAGGGTGTTTGAGAATAAGGTGCTTAGGAAAATATTTGGGGCTAAGAGGGATGAAGTTACAGGAGAATGGAGAAAGTTACACAACACAGAACTGCACGCATTGTATTCTTCACCTGACATAATTAGGAACATTAAATCCAGACGTTTGAGATGGGCAGGGCATGTAGCACGTATGGGCGAATCCAGAAATGCATATAGAGTGTTAATTTGGAGGCCGGAGGGAAAAAGACCTTTAGGGAGGCTGAGACGTAGATGGGAAGATAATATTAAAATGGATTTGAGGGAGGTGGGATATGATGATAGAGAATGGATTAATCTTGCTCAGGGTAGGGACCAATGGCGGGCTTATGTGAGGGCGGCAGTGAACCTCCGGGTTCCTTAAAAGCCAGTAAGTAAGTAAGTAAGTAAGTACGGGAAAATATCGCATCATGTTTTTGCACGAACGCTTTTTATAATCAGTTTGAAAGTAGAGCACATTAAAGGTTCTTGCAGAAACATCAGAGATTGATGTCATTCAAGTTACTGTGGAAGTATGCAACAAAAAAGTCTCTCTGACTGACTGTCTTGTTTAAAAGGGCACAGCTTGATGTAGCCTACTCATTTTGTTGCATAATCTTAAACAAGATGGGACTTCAGAGATCGCGATACTTAAAGCAGTATAACTATGCTTCGGTATCGGTTGCAAAATGCGACAAGTTCAGCCATACCCGACTATAGCTTGTTTTGGCGTAAGTTGACGGTAGGGGAGGTAGAGGGGAACGATCAGCCTTGGGTACAACCATGTGAAAGAAGCGAGACTGAAATGTATTTATACATTAAAGTGTTGTTTATATGACATGCTTTTTTTTTCTTCTTCTTCTCCATGTGTTGTATATGTACATTCAACAATGAACATACGAAACAACGTTTCAAGCTCCTAAACATTTTTATTTAAAGTAATAAATTAAAATAAAATAATGCTCACTTAATACCGATTACCTCACAATTCATTACAGTCAGTTACAACATATTGTTGTAGTGCAGTAAACAAAAAAGTGTTGTATTTTCACTTAAAAATTGTATCGAAAAAAGCTTCTCTCTGCGTCACATGACGTGACTTGTGCATATCGGAAATAAGGAATGTCACAGATATTCTCTGCACTTTCTCACATATGCTCACTTTGGGAACCCAACGTAATATTATGTATACTACACAAAATTGCATAGCCAACATTTTTCTCCAAAAAATTTTAGAGTTTCATTCTCGATCTAGTAATAGCAGAACCTTCAGTGAATCCTCCAACTAGTCATGCTCCATTAGTCGAAGTGCCTCGGGCATTTCTATATTTGATGATTCCTGCAATATTGTGGTTTTATATATATTACGTGAAAAATAATTGTTAATGAACACTGGAAAATTTCTTAATTCTTCTGGTATCAGGGATTTTCCAATTTTAATTGCGGCACTATCTTCGCTCTGTAAGATTTAGACTGGGTTGGGATCATCTGTGTAGTCAGTCGTCGGTCAGTCACTTAAATTTAACCATCCTACTATAAATACTCTGATATATAATCTCTTTGTTCATTTGGAAACGAAGGTAGATTTAATCTTTGAAATGTTGCAAATTTTATGTATTACTTCACTGGCAGTGATAAGTGTCGAAGTTGACACCTTTTATCAATAATTAACCATTGTCTTTCCTCTTCATTTAGAATGATAGGGTAATACCAATATATTTTCGTACAAATATGGATTTGTACGATTTAAAAATGACTGATCAGTGATTCTATAGGAGTTTCCTAGTTGCTAACACTCCCAAATGAAGATTACTTGGTCTTAATTGCTTCCAATTTTATTTATTTCAATGGCCCGTCCGCTCTTCAGAAACGGCTGGTAGGTAATGCTGCCTGAAAGCTTTTTAATCACAAACGAGACACGTTTAAGTGCCATAAATATAAACACGGGGTTGCGTTGCTCTTTTAAGAACCCGCGAAGTTCAGAGCGTTTGGCATGCGTGGTAACCACTAGAGTTACTAGACCATTCAGGACATCATTAAGCATTTTAATTAAGAGATAATAGATGAGTATGGTCTAAGTTTCTAAAATATTATTATGACTTCATTTTTGCAAAGTATCATGTATTGTATGCAAATATGTGTTTGTTATTAGCGTGTATGTAAATTTATACACATAGGCTACTCACATATGAAACCTACAGTAATAGGGATATTGCAGTTCAACATGGAGCCAGAAAATGCCAACATGGCCTAATTCTTGATGGTGATTATTATTATTATTATTATCATTATTATTATTATTATTATTATTATTATTATTATTATTATTATTAGTGAAAAGTAAAGTAAGTGTAGTTATACATTTTTCGAAAGCACATTTTCCATCACTTCTTTCTTCTATCGTTAAGGTTAACTTTCGTTTCCTTTTATGAAGAAATGGCTGTTAGTCACCATGCTTGGTGTTGAATCCGAGGTTTGCGGCTTCTAACTTGGCCGGGGACAGTAAAAGTTATTAAAATGGGTTCCTTCGGAAGGGAATTAAAGCTTTATGTTCCTGTAGAAGGCTCAAGGCAAAATTTGTCGCCATTTTATAATCGTGTACGTTTTAGCTTTCGGAGCTTTGGCATAGATAACATTCGTCAAAGCGTGTGAGGGAGTTAGGGTGTACTGCTGCTTTCCGAACAATGTCTGTGAATGTCAGATTAACATAAATCACAAACGACACGTTAAAAGAATGTACACAGTTACGATATAATCTTCCTCCTTTTGTGAAATCTGTAGACTAATATGTTTGTAAACAAATATTGAACTTATTTACTTACAACTTACTTACAAATGACTTTTAAGGAACCCGAAGGTTCATTGCCGCCCTCACATAAGCCCGCCAGCGGTCCCTATCCTGTGCAAGATTAATCCAGTCTCTATCATCATACCCCACCTCCCTCAAATCCATTTTAATATTATTCTCCCATCTACGTCTCGGCCTCCCTAAAGGTCTTTTTCCCTCCGGTCTCCCAACTAACACTCTATATGCATTTCTGGATTCGCCCATACGTGCTACATGCCCTGCCCATCTCAAACGTCTCGATTTTATGTTCCTAATTATGTCAGGTGAAGAATACAATGCGTGCAGTTCTGTGTTGTGTAACTTTCTCCATTCTCCTGTAACTTCATCCCGCTTAGCCCCAAATATTTTCCTTAGCACCTTATTCTCAAACACCCTGAACCTATGTTCCTCTCTCAGAGTGAGAGTCCAAGTTTCACAACCATACAGAAGAACCGGTAATATAACTGTTTTATAAATTCTAACTTTCAGATTTTTGGACAGCAGACTGGATGATAAGAGCTTCTCAACCGAATAATAACACGCATTTCCCATATTTATTCTGCGTTTAATTTCCTCCCGAGTATCATTTATATTTGTTACTGTTGCTCCAAGATATTTGAATTTTTCCACCTCTTCGAAGGATAAATCTCCAATTTTTATATTTCCATTTCGTACAATATTCTGGTCGCGAGACATAATCATATACTTTGTCTTTTCGGGATTTACTTCCAAACCGATCGCTCTACTTGCTTCAAGTAAAATTTCCGTGTTTTCCCTAATCGTTTGTGTATTTTCTCCTAACATATTCACGTCATCCGCATAGACAAGAAGCTGATGTAACCCGTTCAATTCCAAACCCTGCCTGTTATCCTGAACTAAACAAATATTGAACTACATTAATTATTTCCTGTTTTAAATTTTATTGCCGCAATAACAGTTGCTGAGGTAGGATAATCTATTCGTACAACTAATACGAAAATTGTTTAGGTATAGCCGCTACAAATTAGGCTACAGTAGTCAGTGTTGCTGAATTACAGGATACGTAAGATATAGGCGATTTTTTAAAAAAATAAATATCTATATGTTGTTTAGTCAACTGTCCGAAGACAGGTCTAAACCTCACAAGTGATACAAACAAGACACCACTTATGAGGCAATTATGCCAGGAGATAATGGGGTAGGGTGGCCAGTTCCTTTCCCCTTCCATTGCATACATCTCCAATTAGCTACATATTACACTAATCAGACTTCAGATGCATACAAACAATATTGTTCTTCCTCTGACACATATGCCTATTGTCAAGTGAGATGTGCTGCCTGATAATAGATGTACAGTAGGACTAGTGGCAAAAAAACCGGACCGACCCTTGTAGCTGATTTCAGAGCATTGTTCACTCCAGAGCGTGATAGACTGGTAACTAAGATTTTCGTGGTTCGAATCCTGCCTGGTAAGGAAACTTTTTTTTTTTTGTTCCTTATTCAAATTTATTCCCAATCCTTTTCGATTGCAGCGATATTTTACCAGAACATGAATTTTACCAGCTTATTTTCTAATGTATTTCGAAATGGGTTACGTCAGCAGTCGAAACTAACAATTTCAATAGATTATTCGCTGTCTTGTGAATGCGGGCGTGGCATGCGCAGTGACTCATTTCGGGGACTTCGATTATTCCGTCGGACCTGTTTTTTTTTGCCACTACTGTACATATCAGGCAGAATCTCAATCAGAGAAAAAATATAAATATAATACATTTTAATTTCGTTATGAAATAAAATGAATTAAATTGGTAGTTTCAAATATATCAGTGGTAGAATTGCGGAACGCTATTATGATCTCAACGTTATATACAGAGGAGAAAACCAGTAACTAAGAAATATGATATGAAACGATGTCGAAAATGTTCCATCAGTAAGGAGGACATCGTTTTGAAATCACTATTACTGAATGATCGATTTCATATGGAATAGCCCATATACATTTTTTTCAGTATAGAATAGTCTATAGTACTTCCTATTAAACAATTACAAATCACATTGGCTGCAGTTAAAATCGAAGAAATAATGCACACTTAAATATGCCACTAAAAGGAAAATTTGTAATTTTAAATAAATAAATAAAATATTTCTAAACACACCCTTCTGATATTGTTCGTTTCGATGTGATGAAGTTTGTTGTCTTTCTCAGACACGACCAATTACAGAAAGCTGGTGCATCTGTAAACGTCTGAGACTTAGTTATTACAGAAGCGGCGTTCAGCTCGAAACAGTGATGTGATGTCGTTTACCTTCTTTATCTCATTGTGATAAGCCAGAAAAAAGTTACATGTGACTCACTGCATAAAATATATTTACATGGCTCAATTTTATCTGATTCTCACGTTTAGTAAAAATACATGTTACAAGAATTATTTAAAAAGTAATAAAATGCTATAAACACTCTATAGCGAGGAGATAGTTTAGCTGTCCACCAAATTAAAAACCCTACCTGAAGTTTAGTTCACAAAATTAAAACCCTGCCCACTTCAGGAGTGGCCATTTTAAGTCTCAAATTTAACCTGTGCCAGAGCTTTGAAAGCGAATGGATTGTCTCGCAAAGTAGAGGTGTATTATAAGAAACTCTAAATACCGAAGAAACAAACGACCTTTATTCTGTCTCCGTGAATTTTTATGGAAGTATTTTTTGCAGAGTTACGTTCCATGAAATGATTTTTCCAACACTTAATTTCTCCGGAATTAGAAATCTGTCACATTTACATAATCTTAAGATTCAGTATGTAAATTTTAGGATACTCCTTGACGCGGGGATTCGTTAGTGATGAGGACAGCTGCTTCTGTTGCATTGCATAGCATAGGGTAAAACATGATCACAACTACTGAAATAATTTTTATATAAGATTCATTATGTTGCTGATTGTTGCTTTTTTTTATTAGCCTATATTTTGCCCCTGTCAGTATTTAACTTTTTTGCTCTGTGGATACTTGTGACGTGGAGGGAACATGTGCCTCTTGTACGTTTATGGTAACACAATGCATGAGATTTCATGTCTGAATAGGAGTGAACATTTTACGAAAGATGTTCACTTAAATTAGCTTTTTGAATTGGTCGAGTTTTGTAATTCTACTTCAATAACTGATGATGATGATGATGATGATGATGATAATGATAATTTTTATAGCTTTCTATCGTGATTCATGATCTACAAAATGGATTACCGTTGCACTCGAGTAGAGCTATACCATTTACAAAACACGTGTTGTTCATGTTACACAACACTAGAACATTGTAAGTTGCATATTTTATTCTAATTTCATACTTTGACGAATATGTAGACTAATATGAAAATGGAGTCCACCGCTGTGAAGTAACGGTCAAACATACCTGACCGCGAAATGAGCGGGCTCAGGTTCAAAACCTGGTTGGGACAAGTTACCTGGTTGAAGTTTTTCTGATGTAAATAAGAGTAAATGCTGGGTAACTTTTGGTTCTGGACCTCGGACCCCTTTCACTGGCATTATCATTTTCATCTCATTCAGACGCTAGATAACCATAGCAGTTGATAAAGCGTCGTAAAATAAGCAATAAAAATATGAAAATGGTTTTATTCTTTACTTCTTTCCGTGGATTTCTTTCGATATGTAACATTCGTAATCTCCATCCCCGAAACTGTCTAGAGTTGGAAATGCAGATGAGTTAACTGACTATGAACCGGTGCATCTCTGGGACATGAAGATAACACTTTATCATTTCACCCATCCTAATAAAATACAAGATTTTGAGTGCTGCAACAACTTTTCTTTCCAGTCGATATCCTCCTGTTCATGATATTTTTATTACTTATGCTTAACAGAATTACTCTTCCTGTGTGTCTTCTCTAGAATTTAAAATAGATTTTAACTGACAGTTCACTGCAATAAAATAATTTCCCAGACAATCAAGAATCACAAGACTTCACTAACATTAAAACCTGACACTGCTTTACAGTAAAAAGGCTATTTTCGAACCAAAACAAATGTTTCTTAAGGCACCACGTACAATCACAAAGCCACCGGCGTGACTCAGTCGGTTAAGGCGCTTGCCTGCCGATCTGAAGTTGCGTTCGGGCGCGGGTTCGATCCCCGCTTGGGCTGATTACCTAGTTGGGTTTTTTCCGAGGTTTTTTACAACCGTCAGGTAAATGCCAGGTAATCTATGGCGAATCCTCGGCCTCATCTCGCTCAAAACCATCTCGCTATTAGCAATCTCTCGACTCTAAATAACCTAGTAGTTGATACAGCGTCGTTAAATAACCAACATAAAAAACAATCACAGTTCCCGAAACTGTTAGTTGCCCGCTTCTTCGGAATCATCTGTTTTCTTCTTCAGCTTCAAGGATCGGAGAGCAGAGTCTCGAAAAATATTTCCTCCTCTAGTTCCTTATGCATCATGTTGGGACTACAGGGGTTATTTTTGTAATCCAAATAGCTACGTCATGATTTTTATGAACAGAGTCGATGCTCTGTATTACTTCAGTCGAGTGGTAGCTGGTTTCACACATTCCCTCTCAAAATATCCCCTTAGTTCCTAGTTGTGAATGAATCACCTCATGACTTTCTTCTTTCAACAGACTACAAATGTATATTGCTCGAATCTGGAGCTAAAACGAAGACACGACAACAGCACTCACCGCATGAAGCTGTAAATGTCAGGAACCAGGAATCTCCCTTCTGTCATCTCACCATAATTTTTAAAACATTCGTAGAAAAAATGTTTGTAGACATTTTATTACACCCTTATTGAATTACGGTACGCTTCCAGAGATGTCGTCATCATAATCATCATTAAATACGACTTCGGCCCACTGGCCGAATTCCACTTCACAAAATTTAGATTTGTTTAAAAAAATGGCCTCTTCAGCGTTTTCTTGCTTTGCCAACTTTTCAGTTTTTCTTTAGGATTGTAATCATTTGCTTTAAATGGAACCTGGTATGACTCCATTGTAAGTAGATGTTCATGCTATTTGTTTGTAAGATGTAACTCATTTCGTCTTTTTTTTCTTCCTAAATGAAGAAGAAAGCAATTTGAACAGATTGTGAGTTTTTGTATTTTGTTAGCAGTGGAAAAAAATCTGAACTATATATCTGCGTATTTCGTCCTTTATTTACATGGTTGTGAAGAAAAGTCGACGGTGACTAGTCAATAGTCGAAGTAATTATTTCAGTAATTGATTAACTAGGGGACTTGCTCGTGTTAATTATGTAAGTTTGTGCGGCTTACAGCTGTTTCGGTGCTTCATCACCATTCTCAGAGCCTACTAGATCTCGGCGTCATCTCGAACTTCTCTGCCTGTTATGTGGGTGCGTTTGATTGTTGAAAGGTGTTGAAAGGTGGAGTCAAATAGTGTGTGTGTGCTGAAATTGATCTGTGTGTTGAGAATTTGATCGGGGTGTGTTTTAGTGTGTTTGTATATTTCGTATTGTTCTAGTGTGTTGAGTTTTTGGTTCTTGGGTTGTATGTGTAGGATTTCCATGTCCGCATTTATGTTATTGTATGTATGGTTAGCATTGGTTATGTGATCGGCGTATTAGGATGTATTGTGTCCTCTGGTTATTGCTTTAAAGTGTTCTTTGTAGCGTGTTTGGAATGATCTGCCTGTCTGTCCAATGTAGAACTTGTCGCAACTATTACATGTGAGTTTGTATACACCTGTGTGATCGTATTTATTTTTTTGTGTTTTTTGTGTTTTTTGTGTGTTGAGATGTCTTTGTAGTGTGTTTTCTGTTCTGTATGCTATGTTATATTTCTGCTTTCTGAATGAAGATGCGATCTTATGTGTGCTTTTGTTTTCATATGTTAGTGTGATGTATTTCTTGTGTTTGTGTTGTGTTTTGCGTGTTTTTGTGTTTGTTAAGTTTTTGTTTTGTCTTTCTTATGATATCTATTATATTTGGATTGTAACAGTTTTCTTGTGCTATGTATTTGATTGTGTTCACTTCTTCATTGTAGTGTTGTTGGCTCTAGTTAATCAATTACTTATATTCAAGTGTTAAAAGTAGTGTACGCAAGATTCAAAATGGATAATTATTTCAGTTCTGCTGCATATGTTTCTTGTATATATTCAGTTATTGTTCCACTCTCAACAGATGGGTTATTCCATTTTACTCCACAGTATATTCTGTAATTATGTTGGTTACATTTAACTGATTTCGTATTCATCTACTAAATATAATTAACAAGAATAAAGTGTATTCAGTTAATACTTGAAATAACTTCATTTCTATTGCATCTATTTCTTGTACAGAATTCATTCATTCGTAAGTTTTCTGCCTAAGGAAAAATCCTTCACTGCAAACCCAATCTCTAATCTTCTCTCTTATTCGCCTTCCTCTTAGTCTCCGCATATGATGCATGTATTTTAATCAGTGGCATTCCAAATTTCTGAGTCAGAAGTCACCACTGAAACAGTCAAAAAGTTTGCGAACTCTTTATATTGCATCTCAAATGTCCATTTGTTTGTATTTATAGATTAGAGCTATGCATATATTAAGTTTATTGTACACACTAGTCTTCGTGTCTGAAAATGCAACCAAAGTAGTGGTGGGCGATAGTCGATAGTACTATCGATATGACTTACGACTTCATCATCGATAAACATTGATATGACATATGACTTCAACTATCGAAACTATCAATAGCCAAATTGTTTCCAATACATAGGTAGGCCTACTATCGATAGGTCAGGCGATTATTGATAGTATCGAAAAAAAAAAAAGGGCAGATGATTTATAATATTATAACAGCTCAAACTGGAGTTAGGCAACGCGATTATTTTTCAGGAGTCTATTTCAACGATTCGATCAGGCATTACGAATCGTTTCTTCTAACGATTCGTTCACAATTCGTCTTAGTCTGTGATTCCAAGTACCGGTATTGTTTTGAAACGTAAACGAACGACTCACAAGCCTCTTTCTTCCTTTGCAACAGAGGTAGAATAAAAACGTTCTGCATCTCTCGCACCTAGATGACAGAGTAAGCCCGTGAAGGATAGAGTTCCTGTATAGTGAGAGCTGACTTCTGAGACATTGAATAGTCTCTTTCTGATCGATTTGAACCAGTTGTCATGCAAGATAGTGTTCCTTAATTATAATTTATAAACGCAATCGTACTATCAAGTACATTTTTTTACATTACATCCGTATTTAACTACTATGCAAATTTCAGGCACGTACTCATTTTTCATATTTAACTAAACAAATCTAATACTTTGTTTCCACTTCTATCATACACCATTCGCTCACAACTAAATAATTTGGTCAAGAAGTACCCATATTCACTGGGATCTTCAGCCCTCTCAGAAAAACAGTTTTCCAAAACTGGAAACTTAATCAATGAAAGACGAAACCGTCTGCCCAACAAAGTGGAAATGCTTACTTTAATAAGAAAGTTATCCTTGAGGCATGGCCACATGTTAAAAAAACGTGTAATGATGACTGATGTTGGGACTTCAAGGACAGATTACAATATTGTGTGTTATTGGAAATTCAGATTTAATTCACTATAATTATATTATTAAATTAATAGTTCAGTACTATTAATTCAAGAGTATATCCAGTTTATAACTAATTAACAAAGTTTGTAATAACTCTCGATAGTATCAGTAGTTTTTACTTATAACCATCGACATGACTATCGATTGTAGGAACTACAGTCGATAGTCTTTTCCCTTGTATGGAGGAGGGATATGAAGGCTTACACTGCAGCCTGAAGGTTATTGAGTTTACCACTCCTATTTTGTGAATGATTGGGTAGCCGAACGGCCGCGCTCTTGTACAAGTACAGCACGCTGCACCGTGAACTTAACCAGGGCTATTGTATGGATGATGATGATGATGATGATATGTGAATCAATAATGGCGATATGAGTTCGAGGTCCAATTCCGAACATTATCAGCAATTCTGCTTCAATTGGTTGAGGGGGGAAAACCCCGGAAAAAATCCCAACCAGGATTTGAACCCGGGCCCGTTCGGTTCACGGTCAGACGCACTAAACGTTACTCCATAGCGGAACTGGTATTATAATACTGAAAAAAAATTCTTGACTTTGATGGAAATTTATATATTTTGAGCATCCATGATACCGAAGGGGTGATTTTGGCATGCCACCTGTATGTCCGTCTGTCTGTCTGTCTGTCTGTCTGGAACAGCCTCTACTGAACTACTGAACAGAATTTATTCATATTCAGTATATAAAACAGTAGATACAAGTTAACTTACCCAAGAAAGATGCACATGAAATGTAACGATTTTTAGTAAAAAAAAAAATGGTTATTTGAATTTGGTGGTCAAATGTTTACCACTGGACCCGAGGTTCATGGCTTGAAACCGAGTAGGGAAGTAGACTTTGAAGGGCGATGAAGTCCTTAGCATAGGTTTCTCCAGGAGGGAAATTAAGCCGTGGGTCGCGTGTCGTAGATTGACTGCACGCATAAAAACCCTATCCTTAATAGAGAACTTCAACGAAAATTTGACCATTTCTCGCCCACATTGAGTTTCGATGGTGACTGTAGCTGAATGCCCCTATAACTAAAGTAATTAAACTACTTTTACTGTTTTATTCAAAATCAGATTATAAATGAAATGGCTTAGCTCATACAAAGAAAATATATTTCTTCAGTGACATTATTATACGTATAAAAATGTTTGCATTCTTGGCTGTAATTTCGCACAAAACACCGCCGGTCGTGTCCTGGCTTTCTAAAAGTTGCTCTCATTTAAATGATTAGCAGTTTTGGATTGATGAATCCTCATAAAAGAAATTAATTTTACAAGTTTTATTTTTATTTTGGCAGTAGGTACTGCCAGTTATTTGACAACAAAGGAATATGCGTATAAAATCATAGATCACAAATGTAACCTATTTTAATTTTCATATCACTTTTAAAAACTTTTGTAAACTATATTTTTTTTATTATTTAGGTCTAGGTAAAATTAATCCTAATATATAAATTAGGTCGGATACTTTACTCTTTGTGATTATTAATTATGCTCTTTGCGTGCAGCCTATAACACGAAATAATTTTCGTGGGTCCGCTGTAAGTGATTTCTTAATGTATGTATTTTGATTGCTTAATTATTTGCAACTGGATTCAAATTATAGATTCTTCAAAGCAGATTATCTCCCATATCTTAAATTACAATTTGTTACCCTGAAATATCGTAGTCTTTATTTAACATTTTTAATCATTGTTAAACGAATTTGCCTCAGTGTAATCTTGAAAGCTTTCCAGAATATGAGATTATTTTTGTAGCCTATTCATTATTTTGAAAAGTACTTGGAATAATAGAGTTCACGTATTTTCACGCCATTACTTCCTGCAGATAGTTTGTTTGTGATAAAAGGCTTGGTTACCTTTAAAAACAATCCATAATATAAACGGGATGCAAATGTATATATACATTTCGACGAAGCAGGCCAGTAATTTATAGATCAGAAAATTTATACGTTCAATTTTTTCACTCTAGTTTACTTTGCGTCCGTTGACAGATTTAATGGAAAAGTTGTCTTCATTTTCCCACAATTTCTAGAGCTGTATTACTTCTCCAAGTATACATTTCTCGTTCATTCTATTACCCTTCAAGTTTCAAAGCAAAATAAATCGCTAACGATCGTGTAAGATTATTCATTAAATTATTATTTTTTTTTCAAATTGTGAATTATAAGTTAATTTCTTCTACATTTTTCTTATTTTCACAAATTATAGATAAAGATACATTGAATACATTATTGTCCCATATTGTTCTGCTCATTATGTTATCTGTACTTCATGTACAATCTGTTTTAATTCATGTTTTGTTTCTTTACAGGTGCGTGATGGAAATGCTAAACAGAAGTAACGAGAGTGATAAGTACAATACTTTGAACTTCAAGATAAACTAGCTTTTAGTTGGTATTGTGGATCACGTAAAAAGAGAAGTGAAACGTTTTTGTTTGTAGGTATATTTGTATTGCCCGCAGATTCACAAAGACTAGCAACAGAGTATCAGAATTTATGAAATGCATGCAAGAAAAAAAAAACGCATTATCAATACATAAGTTTTTAAAAATTTCATTCAAATAATAATAATAATAATAATAATAATAATAATAATAATAATAATCATAATCATCATCATCATCATCATCTTTACTTTATCATACGAATTATAAAATGTAAGTATAGTTGAGGAGTGCGCTTTCAAAATGCAGTTTGCCCAAAGTAACTAGTTTATATAAGTGTTCATATTATACGTAGATCCCCTATGATTAGGATTGCTTCAAAATGTAATAATTGCCGCAGTTATACAGGACTGAAGCTGTTTTGGACATCTGTTCATTTTTACTGTAACACTTTTTTTTGTATTCTTCTTAAAAAGAAAACGTGTAACAAAACTGCGGTTGAAAGTCCATTCATGTCTTTTGTGAGCAATCCAGAGAACAAAACTTCATCTTATTTGGGTGCATGGTAAATTCTTTAATTTATGCATATCCGTTGAGTGATACAGTAGTTCAACAAAGGAAGCTATAAATGATAATATCGATGGTGGCATGATAAAATAACTGGAATCTTGTGAAAATCGTAAACGGTATAATGAGAAAGTGTGCATCACCTCATAACATAGATTCTCTAAGAACGAAGTGTTTTTTCCTTCCGATCCCGTGAGTGTTATGAATCATCAAAAGGCATTCACAAGCAAGGGGATTCCACTGTGACGTGTTGGATCACTGGTTAGATACCGCACACCACCTTACCACGAATCGAACCCACGTGCGCCTTAAATGTATCAAATTCCATTTTGTTCGAGCATATGCATACCTCTTTATACTGTATCACTACCGAGTTGTTTCAGTAAAGGTTGGTTCACAATAAATCGGAAACGACAACGAGAACGAGAACGGAAATATTGTTAAAATATATGTATTTAACATTATTCTCGTTCTCGTTGTCGTTTCAGTTCCCGGTTTATTGTGAACCAACCTTAACTGTCCTTCCAGAGTACTTCTGGCAGGTCTGACTTGATATAACCGCAAATAAAAGGTCTTAAAAATAGGCCCCTACTTACAGTATTTAATTAGAAATTGGTGATTTTAAAGAAGTAAACACAAAATAACGAGTGTACGCCTGGAAACCGGTATCAATTTATACGGCGCCGTTCGAGAAGTATCTTGGACAAAGTGCAAATATAATGTATTGGCTTACTTTATATAGAGGGTTCCGAGTTATAAAATACCATTAGAAGTGTATAGGCCTAGGCGTCTCTTCGCTGACATCCCCCTCTTTTCAATATATCTAAAATAAGTTACGGGCCTATTTACGTATTTTCTAACGTAAATTATGTAAAATAAAAGTAATCTACTCCATTTAGGCCCTATTCGGTTATTGGGAATATTAATAAACAAATACATAAGTCGATTTTATAAGGAACATAAAACGTTTATATTTGAAGTGATGCTTAGTTGCAGTATTTAAATATACTTATGTTCTTTTCTTACATTTTAAATTATGGTGTATTTAACGATGCTCGCAACTGCAGAGGTTGTATTATCGTCGCCGATGTGCCGGAATTTTGTCCCGCAGGAGTTCTTTATTGAGACAATTTAGCATCTCTGCAGTATTTTTTTTTTCTTGTTAGGAGGAAGGGAGGGAACATCCCACGCACTACGACCTGAGGTCTTATTGTACACCCCCCTATATGGGATGAGTTGCGTGCCCACCCATTCTCTACGCGCACCGACCTAACCACTTGACCCCCTTAACTACCGGTCCCTACAGCCAACAGTGTCCATGTACCACTTCTGCTTCGGCAACCCCCCCCCCCCAAGGTTCCCTTAACGGTCCGAGGTGGAAGTCCTCCCCCGAGAAGGTCTGCCCCGGGTTCCGTTGCAGAAATTATCCATCATCACTTGAATACAATCCACGGAGGCCGGTCGAGAGAGCCAGTAGCTTCGGAGCGATCTGAAAGCCAGAAGAAGTAACAGGTTGATGAATGAAAGGATGGTAGGGGAGGAAAGGAAGTGGCGAAGATGAGTGGGGTTCCAATCGCCGGATAAAGTTACCTGATATTCATCCATAGGAGTGAGGGAGAAACCCAGGCAACTAGTCCCAACCGGGAATCGAACCCGGGCCCGCTGGGTTTGGAGTTAAACTCTCTAACCCCTCAGCCACAACGGTGGTCATCTGCGCAGTCTTAGGTTAGTAAGAGTTTCTGCCGGCGCGGCGTTATAAAAGCAAAATCTTAGAAATATTTCCGGCACTATCACAAAGCGTGAGCAAGCATGCAATGGATTTATTACAGAAATTAATTAACGCGTTTTTGTTCTTGTCATCTGTCGGAAGTATTTCGACAGTCTGCAAATCACCGCCCTGTAGACAGCTTTAAAAATGAAGTTCTTGGAACAGGAACTGCAACGTTGTTATGTCCCGTTGCTCCAAAACGTTCATTTGCTTATCTCGTTGCTAAAGCGGGGTCGTTGTGTATGGAAGCATTTAGATTAGCAGTAGTGAAGGAGCCTGCGATCTCCCACACCACCAGCGAGTTCATTGCTCCTTTCTGGAGGCTGATTACAAATTAGAAACCTGCAACACATTCGTATCTTGTCTCCTACAAGATAAATGTGTACGTGCTTCTGAGCATGGGGGCGCCGTGCTAACGTGACCGACTGGTATTCCGAAAGTTCCCGGTTCGGCAGCTTTTTAAATCGTAGGCGCGCCTACGATAGAATTTTACCAGAATCACACAACAATTTTTTGAGATGTTGCTTTGGCCATGATAGTAAAATGTTCTCACTGCTATTCTTTCTATTCATTAATAAGCAAAATTTCTTCAAATGTTACTGATTTCATCCTTGATAGAAGTTGGCATTTTTCCCTTTCAGAAATTGAGGCATTATAACTGGAGTCCACCAGTCAGGTTCATCCGTCGGCAAAGCGCTGCGCCTCTCGGATTATATTGTTTTAATAACTTGCATTACCGCACGCGACACTGGTTATCACAGCTAGCATGACTCGCGGCGGCCGACCTTGACTACGCCGAGAACACTGTTTGACCAGTTTCGCTCGTTTCCGATCAACCTAACCGATAGACACCCGATAGAAGCCTTGAAACTTTGCAATAATTCGCCCAACCAGAAAATAAAAAATAATACGGTACCTGAAAGAAAACTTCAAATTATTTTATCATTCTGTATTCAAAATAGACCTAAACTTCAGTTGGTCTGTTTAATATTTCGGGAACCTTTCATCAAAATTCTATGATTAAATATTTCGTTATTGAAATATATATAAATACGTAGGTTGTCATAAACTTCGGTTGAAGTATATAATTTAAACAGCCAGGAAACTTAAGGCCAAATGTTATATTCAATCTTTCTTAATTTTTTAATGCCGTACAGATTTATATTGTTAATTTTGTATAGCGTTACTAGGATATGTGTGTATATATGTATACAGCTCTCTGTGAGTGTATGTATGTGTTTGTACTCGTATGTTCAGCATACACTTTGCTACTCATACGAAAAAAAAAACTATTACGGTACTGTCTTCATAAACAGATAATTGTGTGCTAATATAAATTTGAAGGTGTTCGTTCATCTTTTCCGTTAGGACTTTACTTAGCTTGCTCTGTTATAGTGATCCATAGGTTTATATTTTTGTAGTCATTTTTATTCTCGTCGGATGCCATGGCTTAGTGAAATAGAATATGCGTTTTTCATACAAGAAGTCCGTGGTCGATTCTGGCGTCGGCAATGGGAGAGATTTATCTTTCGTCCTGGAGACAGGGTGTTCGTCCCTTGTGCATTGTCCTGTGTTGTCTACGCAGTAGCCCTCTACCTTCCTATCCACGACCATGAAGGTTCGCAATGTGTACCTAACTGATGTGGGCTTCAAAGAAAATAAATTCCTCGACACCGAAAGAGTGGGAGAGGAGAAAGACAAAAATATATATATATATATATATATATATATATATATATATGTTATATATATGTTCTCGTATGACACAAAGAACGACGTCGATCTGATTAGCAACAAGTTGGAATGCAACTCCGCGAAGGATATTGAATGTTGGGTTTGTACGTACAGGAATAGAAAGGAATGACACGTGATAATCGTGGCCTTGAAGACAAACAGATGTGGGTTAGCTAAACATTTGGTTAAATAGTGTAAACTCTTAAAAATCTTGAAATATTCTGCGTAAACTTCTGTAGTGTTTTGTACAGATTTCTTCATTCATAGCATGTTGTGATAATATAGGTAAAGGTTATTGCGTTCATGTTTCAGAAGTCTGTAAACAAGATCTTGATTCGTAAGCGTTTGAAGTTGTGTGAGACCTCTCTGTTTTTCAGATCAAAGACATGAAATGTTTATGACGCTTTATAGAACAGTTAACGTCAGTGCTTTTGTTTTATAACAGAATTGGCTACAACTGTCTAAAGAATACATACAATATATACACATGCTGCAATTAGTGTGAGGTGTTGTTTGTTTTCCTAATACGTCTATATTTGAATAATAAGCCCTTAATGTGCTTGGCGTCCTCGGTTGTTTAATGGATATTGTTTTTGCTGCAAGATGCGAGAGCGTTTGATTTCTAAGAGCAATAAAATTATTAGCATGAAATGAAGTAAACCGGATCACGGCATTTATAAAAATAACTTCTATTTCTAAATTACAGAGCTCCAGACAAAGTTTTGCCGATTACTGTGAACAAAGATTCCTTTTTGCTCTCAGATCTGAGAGACGGCAGCAAGTTTTTAATAGTCCTTGGTATCTTTTTTTCCATAGTTGAAATTTATTGATGAAAGTGTTTACCATGCTCATCACTGAAATTGCCACGATTTTCGGGGGAAATGTAAAGATTAGCGTGAAAGAAGTGAATTTTCAGGGACATGTTAAAACCATAGTTTCATGCGCCAACAGTAAATTTTGAACTAGTTCTTATAGTTCTCACTTCTACCGTTACCCAGAAAATTTAATACAGTCTCCTTGAATGCAATCCAGGCGGCTCTCTCGTTACCTTCCAGCAAAGATTCGAAGTGATTGTTCTTCATTATTTGTCTTATTTGTGGTCCATTGAAAACTCTTTTACTTTTGAGTTACTAATAGCAGGGAATTTTTCCTGGATATGCTTAAATCAGCGTTGACAGAGACTAAACGGAGCGGAGCGCTCTACTAGATTGGTTGCGTGCTCCGGTGTTTCCACAGACATAAGCAAGTTCACGCTCCGACTCTAGCTCCACAACCGGTTTTGGAGCTTAAACTCTGACACTACTGGTTTAAATGCTTCAGTTTCATGATCTTTACTTTGAGGTACAAGGGATTGATGTATAATATTTTCTTCCCTGGCTCTAGTGATTGTCGTGTTGTCCTATTCGCACAGAAAGCAGCAAAATTATGTGTAGCCTAATTGCATTCGAAGAAACAGTGATACAACCTTCAAATCCGCACATATAAATCATTCGTACTTTGAATATTATCATTAAAGTACGCTGTAAAGCAGTAGTGTCAGAGTTGTAAGCTCCAAAAGCAGTTGTAGAGCTAGAGTCGGAGTTTGAACTTGCTTATGTTGTGGAAGCACCGGAACTCGGAACAGGCATAGTGGAGCGCTCCGCTCCGTTTAGGCTGTGTCTGACAACGCTGCTGTAAAGAAATACACGGCTTACACAGAATACTAACATCACGGAAATCTCCTGATAAACTGAAGCGATTTCATACGGCGAACCTGTTTCTCCCACTCGAAATGAAGCCGAAAAGGGAAATAAAACAACTGCTTCTAGAAGTGGTTTTGACAGGTGGTCTATTGCAAAATATAAACTACAGTAATATCATTAAAGCTCCCAGTGAAAGAAATACACATCTCAGGTAAACTCAAGCGAATTCATACCGCGAACCTGTTTCACCCCCTCCAAATAGACTCGTAAAAGGGCAATAAAATAATTTCCGTTCCTACAAGTGCTGCTGCTGTGCTCCAACCACGAGAAAGTCTCTGCCGGATGAGACGAAGCGGGGTAATGCTGTGAATGAGTGTTGATGTCGTAAGATATCATGTCACACACGTGGGTACTCTTATCTCTATTGGCTAGCTCTCACAGTACAAACCATAACATTGATACAGACATATTGATACTACTCTAGTTACAAACTTAGATCACAGTTAATCTCCTGGTCTTTTAATCTCTTCATACAGGAAATAACATATGCAGAAGAGCGCATGGTTTTTAAACTGACGTTATAACGCCTAATATTATTTATCTACTTCGTTCCAATAGATGACGCAATAGTAAGCACATTCCTTTCACGGTTGATCTCCTGGTTGGAGAACAGTAACATGGTGGCCTACTTATACTAATGTTTTCATTAATGGGTCGCCACATTTCTAAAACAAAATAGCTGTACACGAAATTCGATGATTTTTTTTAATAAAATGCATAGAAAATGAATTATATTGTGCATCTCGAAAACCCGAACTGATGGAACATTTTGATTGTTATTTTTGAATTCAGGAGGTCGGGATTAGTAAAAATTTGTTAGTTTTATATCTGGCGCAAAATGGCTGTTGACCAGTGTTATGCGTAGTTGTGACTAAAAAGCTGCAGAAATTGCTTGGCCAGACTTGCAGTTCCTCAGGAATTCAAGCCTGGGACTCCGAATGCGAAATGAAGTGCTAGCTACTGGGTTGGGACATTTCGGCACGATGATATCTCTTACGCGCGTTAAATTGCCGCTGTGAACTAACCTTGGCTGAGAAGTGATTTTATCTCCACATGAAGGAGCAGTCCCCTTGTCTTGTAACGGTCTGCGGCTCCGATTTTGGTTTGGACTTGAATATAATTGGCCTATGGAACTACGTCATTAACAGTTAGGTTAAGCAATAACCATCCATAATCCGTCTCCTCTCCCAACTTGGTGGTCTGGGAGAAGCATCACCGTAACGCAAGGTCGGGTAGCACCATGTTTCTTCATTTCTCGAGTGAAGATGCACGCATTGCGTCAGTTCTGGTGAAAGTAACCACGGCGCGGCGTATCGTTGCGAACAAAAAACTGTCGCGATAGGAATGAGATCTATTTATCTGGTCAGTACAGACTGAACTATAAGGATGGAAAACTTCAAGACTTACTATCATTTTAAAATACAGACAATAGAACCTTGCACATTAGGTCGAAACTTGTTTTGAAAATTTATACATACAGCAGATAAATGACAAGTAAAAAGTGGCCTACAAAACTTTATTTGCCAATATCAACAGTAAGACAAAAAGTTCATTTGATATAGGCCTATACCAGGGTTTAAGCTAGAAAATAAATAATTGTCGCAAAAATGCATAAATAAAAATTGTATTTGTGCAAATTGTGAAATACTTGTGCAATATTATAAATAATTGTGTAGAAAAATAAAATTAATGAAGTATGCAGAAAAAAAAAGTTATGTAATTTGTTTCTTGAAGTTTTATTATTTTCAATCCATCTTACTATACTCTGGGTATACTTACGTAAGTAAATCATTAGACGTAGATATGTTTAGAATCAATTACTGCTGAATTTACATCACAGAAGTAGCTCTGTAAGTTATAGAAGGGGTGGGAGTGAAGTACATTCCAAAACTCAGGTACAATAAAAATTGAAGTAAAAATAAAATGATGTCCCTATATTTCTTAATTTGAGACTCGCCTAGTGGCGAAATATGAAGTCCATACGACATTCTTTCCTACTCCATCTTGGACATCATACTCTTTTCTATTGACAGTATTGCAAGAGAAGTGAGACGATCCTGGGACACGGTGTTCCTTAAAAACGTTTTTATGCGTTTCAAGCAAGAAAAACATCTTTCTTGCTCAGTAGTGGTCATTGGTGTTGTAACCAAAATATTTAATAACTTCGTTGCTTGACAGAATAGATACTGTAAATTGTTGGTGACTATGTATTGTAACAATTAAACAGCTCCATCTATAGTTCGGAAGTCGAATCTTCCGTATAGAACTCCAAGTTGTGTCTTTAACACTCTTTTGTTCAGTACAGTATAGCTGTTGACAGCAACTTCAATTTCGCGTTCAGGAAAATTAGTCAAACAATTTGCTGTTTAATAATTTTGTTGCGTCTTGGTAGCTTAAATACTGGAAATGGTGAGTAGCTTTCTGAATTATACAGTCACATCCTTGGCTTCAATTTTCTGGGATTCCGTTTTACGTCGCTTGCTGGCTGATTCAGGAGGAACCTCAAATAAACAGGTAGATGGCAGCAGCAGTCGGAACTTGAATTACCAAATACATTGTAAATAGTTCCGAGTTCATCCACAAACAAGCATTCTTTCGTTACGCTTTACTTTTACAATCTCCAAGCTGTATCGTGCTGAAGCTGACTACAGCACTTTCCCGCGTAAAAATAGCCAATCAGAGCAGTGATTTCAGCTTCGCACATGCGCATAATTGTCCACATTCTCATGTGGAGTTTTGTGTAGCCCAACGAACCCTCTGAGGTATCAAAGAGCGAAGACAAACATGCTATAACACGTCATGAACATAATCACGGGAAATTGTCAAATGACAGATCAAATACTATGGTATTACAAATACATTATTTGAGCAAAAATTAGTATTGTACTGTAGCACATAAGGACTGGCCGCCCCTGACGCTGACACAAATCTGCAAGACACTGAGTTTTCAGAGATGTGACTGGAGAGAGTTTCATACCCCAGTTTGAAATGTTTTTCTCTCTCTGCCAATATTTGTACCATGATCATATCCAAGCCTATTTTGAAATGTCTCATGCATTCACATATACGAGTATTTTTGTCCAGAGCTAATAAATATCTATTCGAACTATCAGTTTAATTCATTGTACGAGTACATGATCTGTGATGCATATAGCAGCATAGTTTTGGATTTTTAATGAATGAAATTCACAGTACGTTAACGTCTAAACTTACACGGTATTTTATTTCAGCTGGTTAATTAAGAACGCTGTATCAACTACTATGTTATTTAACGTCTATAAAATTGGTAATGTCGTGATGGTATTTCGCGAGATGAGGCCGAGAATTCTCTGTAGATTACCTGACGTTCACCTTATGGTTGGGGAAAACATCGATAAAGCCCAACCAGGTAATCAGTGGGAATCGAACCTACGCCCGAGTGCAACTCCGGGTCAGGAGGCAAGCGCCTCTGCCGACAACTACGCCGGTGGCCACGGCATATTAGGAATCACCTTTTATTTTACATTGTCATCACATGAACTCTGAAAGAGAGTTGGAGTAGGGTATCAAACTCATCTTCATTATGAAACCAATACTCAAACACCACGTCTAAGGTTGATTCGGAACTTCTCTTGTATCATGTTCTTTATAAATTGGCATTTTGGTTAATGTCCTCCAAGGTAACTAATACAATTATAAAAATAATGAATATCAACGCATGTGAGAAGTTCGAGACATTCTGGATGGTAAAGCCCCAATCATACCAAAATACTTACGCGTTTCTGTAAAGGACGATTAATTATCTTAACATTTTGAACACACTAAATAATTTTAGATCAGAATTCAAACCGGACATCTTGGATGGACGCGAATGCTAGGAGTTGCTTTTGTTTACATCCGCTACGAGTCTACATCGTCGTGAACTACTCATTCTGCCCGCCGCAATGCATGCCGCACTTGCTAGAGTTATTGCAGTAGCCATGATGTTGCCAAATGCTTTATAGAAACATAACGATTTTCTCGAAAACGGTAAGTGTTGTAAAAAATCTAAGTAAGTTTTTTTATGTCTCGTCAAGATCTATTATCAGTTTCATTGTTGTGCAGTGGTTACCTTCCACCCTGTATATATGATTTCTCGGTTTGCCTGTTAAGGCTGGTTCACAATAAACTGGGAACGGAAACGACGACAACAAGAACGGAAATAATGTTAAATACATTTATTTTAACAATTTTTCCGTTGTCGTTCTCGTTGTCGTTTCCGTTTCCGGTTTATTGTGAACAAGCCTTTAGCGTCCTTGTGTTCTCGTTGTGTTGATAAGGAAGGATGTGAGGAAGGTTATATATAATTTGAAATACATCTGTTATGTAAGTGTGGTTTCATCACTATAAATGACTTAAGATTTCTTCCATAGATGTATTGAAATTCATGGACTTGATCAGATTCATAAATCTGGTTAAAATGCGAAACAGTACCATGTTAACACGTATTGCAGATTATCTGGTTGGAGACTGAATATAGAATATTTTATGCTGTGGGCGTGGGGACATCAGGGAACTTGATGAAAATAAGTAATATACAATTTCATCATGACGTCATCATATATCATTCATGTAATAAAACAATAAGGGGATGGGCACAAAATGTGCGTTAGCAATAATGATTATAAAACAAAAACCAAGCTCGTTATATCTGTTTACACTTCTAAACTGTTAATGACAACTATGCTGAGTTTTGACACTTGTTACGTTCTTAGCATACAATACATTTTTGTTTTGCATCCCACGGTGCCTGCAATTTTAAGTAACGCGAAGTATATGATTGTACTTCTGCAGAATAATACTATGAGCATAAGTTAGCGTTGATGGTGGACAGTATGCGAACCACGAGGGTTTCGCAGTCATGTTTCGCTTTTTTATTTGATCACGATTATAGTGAAGCCAGCAAGAGTTGACTCCTGGCGACAGAAATAAGCGTTGCTAAATCTTGCAGGGAGAACACGTGCAGAACAATACTTGAGGCCAGTTAGACTGTATTTTTCATTAGCGGAGTTATTTATAAATCAAAGATAACTTTCAACGAAGACTGTGTTTGCACATTGTGCTGAATTTACGATCACTCTTTGTACATAATTAAGACGTGTTTCTTACCATCTTCTTCCTCAATGCCCTAATTTTGTCTGCTGTAGTTTTAAAAATAGAGAGAGTTGCTAACAGATTTACAACGGTTTGTTTTTAGTGAATGCTGTATATTCTTCTAATACGAAAGATATGGGATCTCACAAACTTCAGCAGACATCTATTTCTCACGAAGTATAATTCACAAACAGACTTGTAAAAATTCTGCATATGTCTGTTGACTGTAGTGTATTGTACACAGCTACATAGAACGGAAATGTCTATTACTTTATATTCTTAAAGACGTTTATTAACAATAATGAATTATTGCGTAGGATCTGCGAGACACTGATGTAGAGTTAAGAACTATATCTGACAACAATATCACTCTCTCTCACTTAGTTAATAAAAATACGGTTGTGTAACTCCGTTTTTAGCAAATGTAGATAGTAATCATGGATGAATATAATAAGGTGCGAAACTGCGTCAACACCATCTAGCTTCGTCCGGCCGAAGTAACATGACCAGCGCCTGGTATCGTATGTGGTGAGCATTAGAACTACGTGATTTGTCGATCCTCCAGAGTTCTCCACTTATCCGTTAGAATTAGACAGCTGAGAAGACAAGATGGAAGTCAGAAACTTGCAAAAAAAATCGGAGCAAATGTTTTGTACCTGAATGTAAGTAGTGCGTGTGTGTGTGTATGCAGTGTATGTTAAACAGTGATGTTTGTGTTCTTTGTTAAAATAATGTTGTTGAATGTATTGTAAAATAGTAGATAATATATTGATTTCAATTATCAAGCTTTTGCAGAATTTTCCAATACCGTACCCAAAGAATAGAATGTTAATTATGCAACCTTTCGTTTTCTTTTGTGTCCTTTTTTGTTTGTATGTTAATAATTGTATTACAAGGTAGTGTAAAATAGTGTCTCTTTTATCTTGCTGTTGGCTCCAGTATGAATTGTCAGTGGAAGATGGGAGAAATAAAAGTTTAAATTGTTTATTTTAATTTTGGTGGTATCAGAAGGAGTATGTTTTATGTACGCAATTATACTTTTCGCCTCTTGGTGCGCCGTAAGATGTGTGAAGTAATTATTTTTTGCTTTTCCCACTTGGTGTGCTGCTGTACGCATAGAGTAATTAGTTATCTAGGGCAAAAACTGGTGGCAGCAGGGTCAGTTTCTACATTAACGCCTCTAGCGTTTGAAACGAAAAGTCAATAACTTTTACATCCTAGTATTCATCCCACTGGAACTATAGCAGGCGTACCTCCAGGATCAATTCTTGGACCATGTTATACAAGCTGCATGCATCAAATATTCCCAAATCGCCTTTGTGTTCTCTTGCCTTATTTGCATATGATACTCTGCTTTACAATAGCAACTGGAATCTATATTCTGCAATCTACATATTATTTCAAAGATATGTTAACTGTGGTAGAAAAGAGGTTTAATATGTGGTGAATTGCTATAAACTCAGAAAAATCTAGTGCTATAACTTTCTCCAGTCAAAGAAAATCCACGCTATGTAGTCAGTTCTTAGATCACAACATTCCACATTTAGATACTGTGAAATATTTAGGCGTAATTTTTTTATTGCAAGCTAACATGGAGGCACCACATTAAGTATGTCACCGACAAAGCAACTGCAACCATGGTTCAACTCTATTCGCTATTAAAATCACCTTTCCTTAATATCCAGCAAAAAGCAACTTTATACAAAATGATTATACGACCAGCTTGGAGATTTGCCGCTAAAACAAATATGAGGAAACTTCAGGCTCTACAAAATAAGGTGGCTCGTATTATATATAGTGGTGACTACTCTGTTAGTAATGTCCAGATACATGAGGACTTGAACCTTCCATCTGTAATGGAAGTAGTCCAAAAATTGGCTAGAGCGGCTTACATTAGTGCTCGATTAAGTGAAGATGCACTTATACGTTGCAGTGTTCTTCCACCACACATGAAGAGGATCCCCAGCCTGAGGAAACCTACGACGTAGTATAACACAGTGCTTCATACTGAGGACTTTTGAATAAACATTTAATTTTTCAACATAATTAAGTTTCATCTGCAACTTTTCATATATTTGTATCTCCTTTCTTCTGGTTTTACGGAAGTCCGGAAAGCCTTAAGAAGAGACATGGACACTATTAAATTGTACTTAGGCGAAAGGTCATTAGATTATCACAAATTAAAACTAAATCACATGTTCGATATTATAAATATTTGTATTGTTACTAATAAGTAAAATCCTCTCTCTGATTAAGGTTCTGGCTGATATATATAAATCTATTATCATGTATAAATCCATTAGTAGTCAGAATATCTCACTTGACGATATGTGTCGGAGGAAGAACAATTGTTTCTATACATCTGAAGTCTGATTAGTGAAATATGTAGCTAATCGGTGATATATGCGATGGAGAGGGAAAGGAACTGGCACCCTACCCCATTATCTCCTGGACTAGTTGCTTCATAAATGATGCCTTAGTGTTGTCACTTATGAGGTTCAGACCTATCTTCGGACAGTTGACTAAACAACAAACAAACCAAATCCTTAAAAAAAATAAAAAATAAAATGTGGAGCACAAGAAAGGAGCGTTGCCAAACATGAATAGGTTCTGACCTTCCAAATTAATAAGTCTCCGTCACTGCTTTTCAGAAGCTAAAGAACAAAACATGTGTATTATCACTTCAGGGGTTAGGTACAGCTTACAGCAGTAAAATTTTGGAAATATTAAAATTGTTTTCCTCCATTACTGTATCTTGTACAGTAAAGAAAATTAGTATTTGTAAAACACTGTCCTACTATATGAATAAAAAAATTACGATTAAAAAAATGATTTACTCTTTTTTTTTTCTTTCAAAATTCAGTTCATTGTGCAGTGATGGAGCGTTTCCCACATAACTCGAAAACTATCCAACATTCGGTGATGAAATTTCTTGTGTGTATTTATGCATGTCATATCTACAATATGATGCAAGATCACTTCTCTGCCTTTGATAGATTGTCTGATTAAAAATAAATTCGTTTAAAAAATAGTCAAATGTCAATATTTTCTTCTAACACAAAATAAAAGAAATGTTATTTATGTATTGTGGGTCCCTATCACCACGGCATGGCGCGTCCTCAGGTTGCGGATAGAGGAGACGGCCTCCAGATATGGAGGGTAGCTGCGAATATATTGAATAAGCAGTCGTGGACAGCCGATAAGGGGTGGTCCTCCAGCTTGGGGGTTGGGCGAAGGGCTAACAACCCATCACCGTAAAAAACAGCTTGTTACGTATCCCTATAATAAGCCTCGGAATAGGACTGATTCTCTGGCACGACCACAGCAAAGGAATAAGGATTTGAGATTTGGCACTTGGAACGTAACTAGTCTTTATAGAACAGGAGGGGTAACATTAGTAGCAAAAGAACTAGCTAGATATAGAATAGACTTCGTAGGAGTACAAGAGGTTAGGTTAGATGGGAATGGCATATCACAAATAGGAGATTACTTGTTGTATTATGGGGAAGGAAACAATAATCACCAATTAGGAACAGGATTCTTTGTTCATAAAAGAATTAAATCAGCAGTAAAAAAGGTCGAATTTATCAGTGACAGGTTATCATATTTAGTACTTAAGGGTAGATGGTGCGACATCATAGTTATAAATGCTCACGCCCCTACAGAAGAGAAAGACGACCATATAAAGAATAGCTTCTATGAGGAATTGGAACATACTTTTGATCAGTTCCCTAGATATCACATGAAAATTTTATTGGGGGATTTCAATGCTAAAGTAGGACGGGAGGATATTTTTAGACCAACTATTGGAAAAGAGAGCCTACACGCAATTAGTAGTGACAATGGAGTTAGATTAGTCAACTTTGCCACATCGAAAAATTTAATTGTCAAAAGTACAACATTCCCCCATAAGGATATACATAAATATACTTGGACTTCTCCAGATGGATTGACACACAACCAAATAGATCACATCTTGATAGATAAACGGAGACATACTAGTATAGTAGATATTCGAACTTTCAGGGGTGCAGACTGTAATTCTGACCATTATTTGGTGATTGGAGAATTAAGAGAAAGATTATCAGTAGCCAAGCGAGTAGAGCAACAAGTTAATATTACTAAATTCAATATTTTGAAATTAAAGGACGAGGAAGCTAAGCAAAATTATCAGGTCGAAATTTCGAATAGGTTTGCCACTTTAGAAAGTTCCGACGAAGTTGAGAAAGAATTAGATGTTAATAGCGTGTGGGAAAATATCAGAGATAGTATCAAAATTGCAGCTGAGCAGAGCATAGGTTATTATGAAACTAAGAAAAAGAAACCGTGGTTTGATGAAGATTGTTGCATGGTAGTAGAAAGAAGGAAACAGGCAAAATTGAAATTCTTACAGGTTCCAGTTGAGGAGAAGAGAGATAATTATTTCAATGAAAGACGGGAAGCAAGTCGTACACTTAGGAATAAAAAGAGAGGTTACTTGAAGGAAAAACTGAATGAGGTAGAAACAAATAGTAAGAATAAAAACATTCGAGATTTATATAAGGGTATAAAGGAATTTAAGAACGGATATCAGCCAAGGGTAAACGTGATCAAGGATGAGAATGGTGACTTGCTTGCAGACTCTCCATCAATCCTAAACAGATGGAAAAACTATTTTGCGCAACTACTAAATGTACATAGGCCAAATAGAAATGATCGGGACGGAATTGAAATACAAACTGCTGAGCCATTTATACCCGAACCCACGCTTTCAGAAGTCGAAATTGCGATACAAAATCTGAAAAAGTACAAGTCTCCAGGTATCGATCAAATTCCAGCAGAATTAATACAAGAGGGTGGGAGTGCATTATATAGCGAAATTTATAAACTTGTACTTGCTATTTGGGAAAAGGAAATTGTACCAGATTAATGGAAGGAGTCCATAATTGTACCTATTTTTAAAAAGGGGGACAAAACCAACTGTGGTAACTTTCGAGGAATATCACTTTTGTTGACGTCGTACAAAATTTTGTCCAATATTCTTTTGAGAAGATTAACTCCGTACGTAGATGAAATTATTGGGGATCATCAGTGCGGTTTTCGGCGTAATAGATCGACTATTGATCAGATTTTTTGTATTCGACAGATAATGGAGAAAAAATGGGAGTATAAGGGTACAGTACATCAGTTATTCA
Source organism: Periplaneta americana (assembly GCF_040183065.1). Taxonomy (NCBI): domain Eukaryota; kingdom Metazoa; phylum Arthropoda; class Insecta; order Blattodea; family Blattidae; genus Periplaneta; species Periplaneta americana. Next base: position 28,015,116 of record NC_091133.1, on the reverse strand, counting down.
TAGATTTCAAAAAGGCTTATGACTCGGTTAAGAGGGAAGTATTATATGATATTCTTATTGAATTTGGTATTCCCAAGAAACTAGTTCGATTAATTAAAATGTGTCTCAGTGAAACATACAGCAGAGTCCGTATAGGTCAGTTTCTATCTGATGCTTTTCCAATTCACTGCGGGCTAAAGCAGGGAGATGAACTATTACCTTTACTTTTTAACTTCGCTCTAGAATATGCCATTAGGAAAGTTCAGGATAACAGGCAGGGTTTGGAATTGAACGGGTTACATCAGCTTCTTGTCTATGCGGATGACGTGAATATGTTAGGAGAAAATACACAAACGATTAGGGAAAACACGGAAATTTTACTTGAAGCAAGTAGAGCGATCGGTTTGGAAGTAAATCCCGAAAAGACAAAGTATATGATTATGTCTCGTGACCAGAATATTGTACGAAATGGAAATATAAAAATTGGAGATTTATCCTTCGAAGAGGTGGAAAAATTCAAATATCTTGGAGCAACAGTAACAAATATAAATGATACTCGGGAGGAAATTAAACGCAGAATAAATATGGGAAATGCGTGTTATTCGGTTGAGAAGCTCTTATCATCCAGTCTGCTGTCCAAAAATCTGAAAGTTAGAATTTATAAAACAGTTATATTACCGGTTCTTCTGTATGGTTGTGAAACTTGGACTCTCACTCTGAGAGAGGAACATAGGTTCAGGATGTTTGAGAATAAGGTGCTAAGGAAAATATTTGGGGCTAAGCGGGATGAAGTTACAGGAGAATGGAGAAAGTTCCACAACACAGAACTGCACGCATTGTATTCTTCACCTGACATAATTAGGAACATTAAATCCAGACGTTTGAGATGGGCAGGGCATGTAGCACGTATGGGCGAATCCAGAAATGCATATAGAGTGTTAGTTGGGAGACCGGAGGGAAAAATACCTTTAGGGAGGCCGAGACGTAGATGGGAGGATAATATTAAAATGGATTTGAGGGAGGTGGGGTATGATGATAGAGACTGGATTAATCTTGCACAGGATAGGGACCGCTGGCGGGCTTATGTGAGGGCGGCAATGAACCTTCGGGTTCCTTAAAAGCCATTTGTAAGTAAGTAAGTACGTTATTTATTAAGGAATGTTGTTTAAAGAGCATGATATTGTAAACATGAGTTTCAACAATAAAATAAAAGAGAGAGAACATGAAAAAGTTAACAAGTTTATGAGTTATGAGGGAAACGCTTCATCACTACACAGTGAACTACCATCATCATTAATTTTGAAAAAAAAAAATATAAATATACACGGTACAGTAATGGAGAAAAAATGTTGAATATTTGCAAAACTTTTACTGCTGTAAACTGTACCTAACCCCTTAAATTAAATTCTACAGTGGTTTAGGTTTCGCCCTACATTTGTTAAATAATGTAATTCCTTTATGTGTGATGAGTATTTTAATTTAGCTTCGCATGATAATTATGTACAAAATATAATGATTTAAGAACTAAAATACTATTATATCGCCCCGAAATAACGCAACGATGAACAGTTGACATTAATCAAGGTATCTTGACGCTGATATAACCTCGGCAGTTGCGAGCATCGTTAAATAAATCATGAGATTAAAAAAATTGTAGTTGTTAAAGCGGGTTGTTAATCTCAAACGCGGAGGCAAGAATATTCATACATTTAAAGTTTTGAGATATTCTGTACTCTGTTGTTTTGGCAATGGCAATTTCCCACGCTGTAGCCAAGATCGTGAGCGTTACTGCAATAGAGCCTAAAACAAGCCATTACCAAGAGATAGAAGCCCAAGAGGACGTCGACCGCTCCTGCAATGCGGTTGAGGGCCGAGCCCTGCAGCAGATGATGGTAGACTTACATCATGGCGTATTTTTCTTCAGACGTAACATTTCATTTTTTGCCTTCTCGGCCCATCCCATCATGTACAATCCTCTTTAGTTTAAGTTTCCCTCGCTATTTCTTGGCACTGGAAATAGGAGTGGGGCTTTCAGTCGCAATATGTATGCCATTTTATTTTTGAGATATCTTCGTTTGAATTCAGAGTAACTGGCTCACAACACAGCAGCATTGACAAGGCCGTTTGGAGTTGAATACGAAGGCGCGTTGGTGTGTGAAGTCAGCTGTTCTATTCCCGTTCGTGACAACATGTCTTCTGTCTTGTCCGTGCAGCAAACGGCGTGTTAAGGTGTAGTAAACGAGATAAGAGTTAAATTCCTGTCGAGGTTATTCATATCTTTCCAAGTAAGCTAATTATTTTCAAGTTATGCATTAGACTAGCAATTGAGGCGGGTTCCGGAATAAGAGCACGTAGCTTATGTGCGCTTTTTCCAAATTGCATTAATCGACCGCTCGAGTTCATAGGAATATGGTACCTACCACTTTTCGTTTCTTGATTATGCAACAGGAGAGCTGTTTATGCAACGATGCTAGGGGACAGGATCATGCCTCGGCAGTTCACTGCTCACAGGTACAGTATATATCTTTCTCTCCGTACGCTGTCGTGCAGTTGGTTCGAACGTTTACAGATTGGAGGCCTACAGAGTATGTGCTTATTGGTGATGTGTTTTATGTGTAACAATTTAAAAACTTATCTTGTAATTATTATTAAATAATGGAAGATACTTGGTGTAATTCTGTTTTATTATGCCTTCATGGAAACTCCTACTTCTATTGTTTCATGGAAACTCAAGCAAAAAAGAACGCTAATTCAGTGGCATCGTTTTTGTATGACTGCCTTCAAATAAATCTTAAAGAATTTCCTAACGTGGAAACTCTTATAATGATGTCTGATACCGCAGGAAGACAAAATAGAAATTCGACACTTCTGAAGTTTTCTGCTTGATTTGCCAAGGTATATCAGGTTGAAATAATTCGTTTTCCGTTCGTGGCCATTCATTTACACAATGTGACAGAAACTTTGGACTCGTGAGATCTGCTATGAAAAAAGAAAGAAACCATTGGAACTGCAAAACCATGGTTGAAAGCTATAGCAACATACACAAAATATCCTAGTAACTTTGAGGTTATAATGGATCATACTACTATAAAAAAGTGGAATACAGCTTTAACGCGCTATTTCATGAAGCCTCCATTCTCCTAGACGCAAATTTACGATTATGAAGTAGCCTACATTATAGTGAAATACAGAGTGGATGGTACTTTTCTGTGCTCCGAAAATTACAACGCCTTATGGATTCCCTTCAACTACTTCATCAGACTGAATAGAAATGGGTATAATGATATCAAACCTACGATTGTTCCATTCCCAATAATCGACCAAGCCAACGTTGACGACATAAGATCTCTATGTAAGTAGCCTACTTAAACTAGGACGACGTGAAATGGCTAGAATTTGTCCTCGAAGAATCTCATAACGTAGGCCTATAGAAAAACAAAGTAGTACTATGCCTCTGCACAGACAATAAAAGTTTTATAAAAGAAGTTGATTAATGAGTTATTATTATTATTATTATTATTATTATTATTATTATTCATTGAAATACAATGAGATCGTGAATATTTTTTATGTTAATAATTTTTTCTATTTGAAATTATTTTGTAAATAGTTTTACCTTTGTTTATTCTTTCGTTTTTATCACTCCTTAAGTTTATTTAAAGTAAATAAAAGTATCTTTGGAAAAAGGGCGCATAGGTCGTGCCTACTGTACTTACTATTGTGACAAATTATCGGTAAGTTTACAAATGTAATATATACGTATTAGCATATTAACAAACGATGAATTTAGAAAATATAAGGAACTGAATCAACATTGTGTTTGAAATGCGTACTGGCAACACAACACCTTTGTAGGTCATTATCTCAAAATGCACTTTATAGCTATATGCCGTTCTTCCGGAACCGGCCTCAATTTATGTATCGAAGTTTTTTTGCATCCCTATCGGTATTTACTCTAATCCATTTTGGGAGGGATTTTTTTTTATCATAAATTGAATAGCCGCACAGAACAAGATTGCAATCAGCAAATACGAAATTCTTAAAAAATGGGGGAAAACACATTGTACTATACACACTTTTAATTTTTTAGAGCGAGGTTGACAATCAGGCATGTTTGCTGATTTTAGTAAGAGTACAATCATTACACACAGCGCGTCATTAACAACCATTATTCACGAAAAAGTAACATGAAAAATGAGGGTTACAACCTTGTTCTGGCGAATATTCAATTATAGATATGGCAGAACTCCTGTGACGTGGGATCAGCACGACGTCGGATGTACACCTGAGGTAGAAGCGATTCCACGGTGGTTGAAGCATGACCTTGGTTGCGCTGTTGACGAAAATGCGTCTACTCCGTACGACTTCTACGTGCTGCCGCCCACGCAACCTTCGCGAGATGACAAGGCCATGGTTCAACAACGGTGGAACGGCTTCTAAATGACGACCATCACATTTATAGCACTGTCTAGTGCAGGCATGTCAATTGATGCCCACAGAAGCAAGCGCGCGCTTTAGAGCCCAGAAGAGCCTGAGCGCTTTACAGCGGAAAGGAAAGAGACAGACCAAAGAGGTGGTATATGCCGCTTGGTCGAGCTATATTCAGGGATGGCCAGCACTGATTCAATAGATAAAGGGAAGAGAACTTATTAAAACTGTATCCATGTTAATTTTTAGATTTGCCTGAGAAGTATAAGTGCATTATAAGAATGTAAGTTTTAATTTTAATGCTCATTTTTCACAAGTTTGATTTTTTTAGTCAAAAGAAATATTTTCTCAACTTTTCGTATAGAAAAGTGAAATTTTCAGGTATAGGCCTACTTATTTAGTAGCCTTACAGAATGTTTTCGTAAATCTAATATACCTTATATACGTATTACTGAAGATAGTGTATTGAAAATTTTGAAAATATTCGCATGGAAATTGTTTGTAAGGAAATGAATGAACAAAGCAACTACTGTTACATCATGAGCAAAGATACGTGTCCATGTGTTGTAAAAATGTCAGCTGTATAGCTTCAGAAGATTTCGAGAAAATAATTTAATATTCTGATGATAGGAAGTTGCTAAAAAATATCACCTTAAAAGCATAATGCGATAAGAGTTTTGTCATGTAATATTAGTTACACTTAAAACAGATACAGTACCTAGGTAACTTTGCTTTGTACTGTAATATTGTTTTGATTACTTTTGTAAGGCTAAAGATACCATCAATATAAATTCCAACTTATCATGTCATATTTTGTCGACCTGGTTGGCAAGTTAGTATAGCGCTGGCCTTCTATGCCCACGGTTGCGGGTTCGATCCCGGGCCAGGTCGATGGCATTTAAGTGTGCTTAAATGCGACAGGCTCATGTCAGTAGATTTACTGGCATGTAAAAGAACTCCTGCGGGACAAAATTCCGGCACATCCGGCGACGCTGATATAACCTCTGCAGTTGCGAGCGTCGTTAAATAAAACATAACATTTAACATTCATGTCATATTTTGCAATTCATTTTTAATTTTCAGAGAAGTCTATATTGTATCTTAAAAGTATTTATTTCAGTCACTGACTTCACAGCATATGTTTAAGGTGCTACAACTTTACATTACATATTTAAAAGACGTATGAACGTTTTCGTTGGTCTCCAACATCATCAGATACGAAGTACATTTCAGAAATATCAGTGCTCTCTACATAATATCTACAAATACAAAACATATTTAGTGGCATGCAAAATGAGACATATTAAAAACCAACATTGCTGTGATACACATTGACATTCTATATGACTGCCTTGATTGTCACTTACTTAAAATACACGTATAGATTACAAAAAATATTGATTTACATATATATAAAGTCTTCACATATGAGATAATAAAATGACATGATTTAAAAGTGATAAAAATAATAAAATATAAAACTAAGATAAAAAGTATTATGAATGTGAAGAGTTGCAAAATTACAGTAATTACATTTATTATATTCCTATTTCTGTTTCACAATAATATATATATTTCCACTATTCGAAAACGTATGTATCATGGTTTGTGTCACGTGATTATTTGAATGTTTTTCAAGTTTATATGGTTTTATTATAAATGCCAATGTATTATACGTTGGGTTGTTTGATGTTGATTAATGATGTATATTTGATTTTGTCGATAATGCTGTTCCTCTAATATGGCGATCTATTGTCGCTATCCAATACTGTAATTGTAATGAACGTGTGGTATGGCGCAAGTCAAGTATCAGAATTAATCAGTGTAGACGTGCCTTTTTAGATGTTGATTATGTGACAGTCCTCACACAACCACCACACAATCAACATCTAAGAAGGCACGTCTACACTGATTAATTCTGATACTTGACTTGCGCCATACCACACGTTCATTACAATTACAGTATTGGATAGCGACAATAGATCGCCATATTAGAGGAACAGCATTATCGACAAAATCAAATATACATCATTAATCAACATCAAACAACCCAACGTATAATACATTGGCATTTATAATAAAACCATATAAACTTGAAAAACATTCAAATAATCACGTGACACAAACCATGATACATACGTTTTCGAATAGTGGAAATATATATATTATTGTGAAACAGAAATAGGAATATAATAAATGTAATTACTGTAATTTTGCAACTCTTCACATTCATAATACTTTTTATCTTAGTTTTATATTTTATTATTTTTATCACTTTTAAATCATGTCATTTTATTATCTCATATGTGAAGACTTTATATATATGTAAATCAATATTTTTTGTAATCTATACGTGTATTTTAAGTAAGTGACAATCAAGGCAGTCATATAGAATGTCAATGTGTATCACAGCAATGTTGGTTTTTAATATGTCTCATTTTGCATGCCACTAAATATGTTTTGTATTTGTAGATATTGTGTAGAGAGCACTGATATTGCTGAAATGTACTTCGTATCTGATGATGTTGGAGACCAACGAAAACGTTCATACGTCTTTTAAATATGTAATGTAAAGGTGTAGCACCTTAAACATATGCTGTGAAGTCAGTGACTGAAATAAATACTTTTAAGATAAGTTATCATGTCATACTCAATCTCTTTCTTTGGAATATCACTTTCTTTATGAATGATGTGTTTCATCCACTTAATACAGTATAATATTATACTACTATGGAGTTTAAGTGAATATTCCTTCTTAACTCTCTATTATGTTATTAAGGTTTAAAACACAAGTGCAGTATTAAGAAATTAGTGTTAGTACTGTTGTTTTACAGACAATATAGATAATATTAAACAGAAAGAAGCCATATAAAAATAACGACATAAAATTTCACGTTCCGTTTGAAATTTGTGCACCACTGTTTTCTTAATCCAACAGGTTGCTTATTCATATACACAACCCTTCCTCTTTCCATACTTAGCGCTTGCTGTCCGCGCACAACGTCTAGGTCAGAAAAATGCGCTTGCTTTGACATCACTGGTCTAGTGTATACAGTCACGAAGCTTGAGTTTTGAGGGTGCTAGGAACAATAGACTGTGCCGGTATTATTTTGCATTGTCTGTAATAAGGCGATATTAACGATCCTAGTGGTTAGCAACTATCTATGGATGCATATTTACTACGTATTGAGCTTCATGACTGTATATACTAGAACTAGACTGTTTATAGCAAACATGTAGGCCTATGTCTCTGGTGAGATGCAAATTTTCGTCTGTGGCTTCTACACGACGTTGAACCTTTCTTAGCTGTTGCGTACAGCGCAGTATGACACTTATTTTTAACAATGATACGAATAAATGAAAAAGCAACCACCACCAGGTTCATTTGCGTTTAGATTCCCATTTTTGGTTAAACGTTTCTTTTAATATTAGCCTTTATTAAACAGAAATATGTACAACTTGTCATTTTTTTATTTATTCTGTAGGCCTGGCTCGAGACATCGCAGAGTGAGGGTCGTTGTGGAGTATTGGTGGAGTGATGATGATAATAGTGAGGGGGAGAACCCCGAGAAGAAACCTCTCACGCCTGCTTTGCCACCACAAATTCCTTCATGACCCAGACGGGGATCGACTCGGTTCGCCAAGAACAACCGTTCTTTTACTTTTTCATTATACGAAATGCAAAGAGAGAATATTGTGACGCTGCAAAAACTCTTCCGAAATTTTCAACAGTAATCTCACTAGAGGTTTTGATTTATCTAGAGAAAATCAAAACTCGAGTGGGATTAAATTGACTATTACATGATTAGAAGAAAGTATAGAAAGATTAGAAGAAATAAAGTACTCTAATACAATAAAATATTGATTGACTTACTGAAATTTTATTTCCCTAATGTTAGCTTCACCAAAACGTTTGAACGGAGCCGCCATTTTCAGTTGACTGTCTATGCTGTAGGCCTAAACGAATGACGATCGCAAAGCGTTTTATAGTACCGTAAAGAATTTGCAGTTTGAAATGTTGACAAATAAATAAACAAATGCTAGGGTAATGATAAAAAAAATGCTAGGGAAACGATAAAATTAAACAAATGCTAGGGAAGCGATAAAATTGCGCGATAAGCAGCCATGATTGGTTGGAAGACATCCTTTCATACCGTTTTATTGGTCAAAAGTAGTATGATGTAGTAAAGTGTATTAGTCACAGAAATTCAAGTTTTTACCATCCCTGATAACGGGAAGGTCGTTTCTCTGTCTTACAATAATAATTCTTCTGTCTGCTGTGAACAGTGATTTCTATTGAACTGTTGAACAGTTTGTGTTTGTTCTTTATCAGCGAATCAGTTTTATCGAGAATGTTGAACATGAAACAGAATTATTATTAAAGCAATAATGCGTCTTTATTTAAAATTATAACAGTGTCTATTTACTTCGAATCGGCTTAGTATTTCAGTTTATTAATTTTATTTCTCAGTTAAAATAAACTTATGAATGAAATTGTTTATTCGTAGGCAGTATATCTGCTCACAGCTGTTTCGGAGAAATTATTGATTATTTACATAGTTACGCTTCAGCTAAACGTTCTTCATACAGATATTTACAGTATGGCTAAAAGAAATCCCTATGAATTGCCTTGGAAAATCAATTTAACTCTTGTTTTTAAGGAAATAAGCAAAACAAGTGACTTTATTTTCTGTAAAAATGAATTAATGCGTACAGAATTGTGCCTCGAATTGAAAACTTCTTCAAGAACACATCTACACGGATTACTTATTGTTTTTCTGTGCAAGTCGCAATATCTAAAAATTCCATTTCACAAATAATTTAATAGGCAGGCAAGGTATTGCTGATCGCTCTTTGTGTTTTTGTGCTTTCGCAGTCATTTGTAAATTATGTACCACGTTTGTATTTGCGAGCCTGTGTGCATAAACATATTTTTCTGTCATACGGCTTTCGTTCAGAATTCTGTTTGTTTGATCTGTGACAATATTTCTGGTTTCATGAACAGTAGGAAATACTCTATGTAGTGTTTCGCATGAAGGACTAATAGCATTCCACATTTGTGCAAAATTAATTATACTCATATACTTAAATCATACAATTTATGATTAAAGTAAGAAGATATTTCACTGATTGGTCAATAAAAGTGCCTGTTACATGCAGTGCAGAAAATGAAAGTCCTTTTTTCATATTTGCGTGCACAGTAAATAATTTAATTTTTGTGTGTCTTCTATAGTCGCGACACTGTTATTCCCGGCGTGACTCCTCCTCTTTGCTTACGTCTAGGAAGTGAAGGCTCTATAAAGTCTAGGTAGGTAGTATCGTTCGCCATTTTAGTTCTTTCGTTGCCGACCTACCATACGCGGAATCTATTTGCCACACCGTTAAACATTATCATGTCGTAGCTCGTATAATATTAAATCAAACGCACTGTAATTCAGCAAATAATTGAGCGGCAAATAACGTCTTCGTGTGCTTTCTGCGAACGCCAACGAAAGAGCCAAAATGGCGGGCGATTATATTAAGTATTTATCGAGCCTTAAGAAATGAATAACGTCTTCCTCAGCGAATCACAAGACGCACACGTTTAAATGTAGCCAACCTGCAACGCGATTGGCTGCCGGAAATTAGAGCGACGTCACTTTAAGTGATAGTTCAAAAAATGGAATATCGGCGAAGAAGATATGAATGGAGACGTAGGCCTATGAAACGTATTATGATAAAGTATGTGTCATCTTCATGATCATCTTTGTTTAATAGCACAAGCCTGAGGTTCTTAAGGTAATATGAAGTGGTAGTAGAATCGTGAATATTTCATTGATATGAGTTGACGGTTTTAAAAACAATGTAAAGAGACTGAGGGTGCTATTCATAGACATTTCGCTAGCCCGGGCTACGAGCGTGCTAAACAGGATTTATATGATATCATATAGCTGACACTGATTTATGAATACGAAAAACCTTAGTTCCCTGATCATCCACCGAAAGCCCGCGTTAAGAATGTCTATGAATACGGCCATGAAAGACTGGAAGTCAGATCACATTAGGAAGTTCTTGGAACAGTGAATTTTTCGTTCTGTGGAACTTATAAACCGAAATGTATGTTGTGTCGCCATAGTTACCGCTCATCATGCCACACTAGGACCACACAGTCACGAAACTTAATACGTAGGGAATATGCATCCATAGATAGTTGCTAACCACTAGGATCGCTACTATCATCTCATCACAAACAATGCGAAATAGTACCAGCACAGTCTGTTGTTCCTAGTACCCTCATCAACTCAAGCTTCGTGATTGTATATACTAGACTATGCTAGGACCTAGTATTGATCTTAATTTATTATCTTGTTCTGAATTTAAGAATGGTGTCTATTCTGGGTCTCAATATATTATTGTTAATAAATTTTGTTTTCCTCTCTTAATTACGTTTTCCACAATTACAATTCTTTGAGGCACCAAAGTTTGATACATTTCGAACTTGCAGAAAACTTGTTTTGTGTTTACAAGCATATTTATTTCTTTAAGGCTTACTTTTTTTCCGGCGTTGTGCGTATGCTTTACGGTCCGTATCGTTTCGTAGTTTGATTACTTTCTCGATGATTCAGTGTTATAGTGGCTGTTTTTAACGCTCGAATAAGTTCATTTTCAGATTTGCTGTTTACGGATTTTATGAGACTAATAATTCATTATAAGTGAACTTCTAAAGAATGATCCTTAGTCTATGACATAAGTATACATACAATATTTTTCCACGTGATCGTCACCCAGCACGAGAGCTTTTTTATTGCTCTTTTCAGTTTCAAAATCAGCTTTGTTGCGAAGCATTAAAATTCTGGCTTTTCATAGCTAGAATCATTTATTTCTATGTATTGTTCACTCACATAGGTTGTTTTTGTAGATCTATTCTTTCGCTTCCGCTTAAGTGGTTGTTGATTTATCAGGGTGAATGCGAGATGGATAGCCTACCTGCTAGAATACAGTAATTGTAAAATTCCTTTTTGTACAGTGTAACAGAAAGGAGTAAAATAAAATTGTAGTTCGTAATAGCACTCTGCATGTATGCGCTTCGAGTTGGGAAGCTGATGTTTGTGAGCAGATTTTTTCTATCTTCGCTTATCTGGAAGTGTGTTATCAGTTGCATGCATTATTTGGGCGAGGGAAGGAAGGAACAAAGACAAGCTCTTAGTTTGAAAGTGAGAATACATGATTACGTGCCAAAGTACACGTTTGTTTCAGTATAACACCTTCCTGTCACACATAGTAGAGATTTTTTAAGTATAGTGCCAGAACTTCATTTTTTCAATGAAAATCTTACTTTTTATGTTGTAATTGGAATGGAGAAGGATTTTAAATTCTGCAGTACCTGTCATGCGTACCACCACAATATTTTAAGATGATTTATTTCCGAAGAAAATATTTTTGTCTTACAATCCAGTTTTGAAATGAATTAGATTACTGAAGTACGGTAACGTCATTATATTGCTCCTGTGGGAGATTAAGCATGCTTCTTCGACCGCTCACTAGAACATTTAAAGGAAAGATAGGTCAATTTGTCACTTAATACCTGAGAAGAAGAAATTGGTATTTTCCAGAATATAGCCAGGCATAGAGAAATGATGCACAAGTTAAGGATGTTAAGTGTTGTTCTTCTTACTTCTAATTAGGCTGACAGCCTGTTGTATACAGGATAAGAATCTTTCCAACGATTTCTTGGTCTCCCAGGAGATCTTCTTCCGTTCGGTAAACCAAGTCCGTCTTGTTACCACCCAGTCATATATTTGTTGAGTATTACATTCAGCCCAGATCTCCTGGTTTCTGACTCGGTCCTTCCTTGTTTTCCCCGATATTCTTTTCAGAGCATTCATCTCGATTGTTTCCAAAATTTGCTTAGTTCTAAGTGTGTCAGCTCTGGTTTCTGCAGCATATGTTATGATGAGTCTTATAACAGCTTCATATATTCTGACTACGGTAGCCGAGAAAAGTCCATTATGAACCCTGAAAATCGGATGATGAGATAAGGTTCACCAAAAGCCGGGCTAGCAACCCACTTGAGGTGTTTTAAATTATGTTAAAAGAAACAGAATGAGTAGCCGGATATTAAGTATGAAGTTATATTTGTTCAAGTTCCACAAATAATTTACAAGTGTTAAATGTTACTAAATACATTATTTGTTAATAGTTGCAAGTAATATAATTATTTATACATGTTCGAAACTTTATGAGAGTAAGCTCTTTTTGTGGTATAAATAAATGAGCTATGCAATTATTAACATAGTTAGTGATTGATGTTTAACTGACGGTGATTTTTCTATACGCAGGATATTCTAAGGAAGATTTGTTGTTGGTCTCGAATTAAAAAAAAGTATCTTGATCTTTTTTCGAAATAGGCGGCGAATCTGATTAATAGTGTTGAGTTATATTCAATAAAAGCTTTAAAATGCAAATATGCACTAGATTAAAAAAATATGCACTTATATGCATTAAAAATTGAAAACCTGGCACACTATTAAATTAATTTGTGGTATAACTTCTCGCAAAATCTAAACACTGGCTGTGAGTGGGGGAGATATTCAAACAGTAAGGTTTCGAAAGAAAACCAATTTGTGGAGTACCCTAGGATTCGTTTAATTAAAACAGTCTTTTTATGAAGAAACGTAATTTTCTATTATAGGTTTATACAATAATTATACAACCTTGTGAAATAATGATCTTTTCCAAATTTTCTAATTGTCAGTTAAAGCATATTAGCGCATTGATAAAACTTTATTTCCATTATACATGAAGTAAGGAGACAAAACTTAAAGTCAGATACATTGGAATTAATGTTTATATCACTATTACATCCATATATCACTTTGCTGATCTCTCTCATCTTCTCCAATCCCCTCATTCTACCAATACGTTTGTCATCTGTCATGGTTTCTAGGGCAAGGATTTTGATCTTTTTTTATGAGAGCTGTACATTGCTCAGTTATAAATGCGTTTTAGTGGAAATGGATCTTATCCATGCAACTTTGTTGTTGCATTTATTTGCATTTTTTGTCGATTTTATGGGATATTGCATTTTTTGTCGATTTTATAGCATATTAGTGCTTATTTCAACCATTGTTACATGCTTTTTGGCATTTTTATGTGTTTATGCGAGGGAACTGTGCATTTTTGAAAGGAAATTTACTTTTCTTGTTTTTACCAGTACGAAAATTGACTTGAACCTCCATTTTATGAAACGAGTAAGGAGTTCTGCCTCCCCCACTTTGCAACTGCATAGGAGCATTATGTTTCACAGTATGGGAAAAAGTGTTCAGCACAGATGGTGCAAAATGTACGACGTCAGAGTTGGAGCTGAAAGAAAGTTTTCTGTGGATCAACACGTGAATAGAGAGAAGCACAAAAGAGATCTACAACGAATTCAAGACGAAAAACAAATGGTTCAACAAATGCTACTTGCTGAAGCACATTCTTCGGGTTCTCTTTTTTTTCTCAGAACTCTGCGCAGGTTTGATATCTGCTGATATTCCACTGATGAAAATGAATAATCTGAAGGTCCGTGAGTTCCTAGAAAAACATACTATACCGGACTGTTCAACAGTAAGGAAAAGTTATGTAGGGAAAATGCTACGAAAAAAATACAGGAGATTAGGGAAAAAATGAATGGGAAAAAAAATTGGGTATGTATGGACGACACTACTGATTCACAAGGACGACGCTATGTGGCTAACGTTGTGTTAGGAACAATGGAACAAAATGTTTCTGGTGAAATTTTCTTAATAAATTGTTAACAACTAGAAAAAGTGAATTTTTCAAATATAAGTAAAGTGTTTCGTAAATCCTTGAGTCTTATTATACTCCAGTGGAATTCAACATGACAACGTAGGCCTACTACTTTTCTTGAGCGGTACTGCACCACTGCGAGCATCTTTACTAAAAAATTATGCATGTAACGTGTCTAGCGCACACTTTATAGAGTGGCACAGGAAGTTCAGAACCGGTTCCTGAAGTGATCAGCTTATAGGATGTGTGAAGAAGATTTTCCTGAAGGCAACTTCTGGAGTGGCACATTTCAAGTCTATAGCTCCTGAAGTTCTTTTGCCATCTTCCCCAGTTTTAACAAGGCTAGAAGCATGCAACTATTACAGCGAGTATAAGTGTGGTAAAAAACATCGACATGTTTGATAGCAGCGTCCATCAAACTGGCACAGGAATTTCTCTTTAACAAGGAATTGACAGGTCAACTTTTGTATATAAAATCAAATTTTGGAATCCTATCTGGTGTTATAACTCGTTTAGAGAAAAGTTAGTGGAGCTAAAGAACCTAGTGAAAACTGTAATAAGTGACCTAGAAAAAGTGAATGGGGATATGGGAAAGGCTGTATTGAAGAAAATGATGCTGGTTTTGAGCAAAAATAAAGGATTTGATGTTCCGTCTTCAATTGCTGATGTTCTGTCAAGTGAAAATGTTTCTGTAGGAGAACTCCCAGGAGACTTAGAAGCCAATGATATAGTTTATTTTAAATATTCGTCTTTAGTATCGGTAGGAGTGGAAAGGAGTTTCTCGATGTACAAGTAATTGTGAAGAGACAGTCAACAAACACTCTTTCTCCTTTGGCAGTCTACAGCAGTTGTTTGTTCTGCATTGCAATGCAGGATTACAAAATGAACATCTGGTATTTATCTGTAATGTTAATTTTCTCAATATATTGAATTTTTAGTGCATTTTTTTTTAATTTTTAATGCATTATTGCATTGTTTATAATGAATTTTCTTGTATTTTATTTGTGCATTAAAATTCTTGTCCTAATGATTTCCTTGCCGCAAGCTGCCTCGACACGGTGATAGCATGTAGCGCCTTCAGGTCTAAGCTCAGTATTTTAATAGTGCTTGAAAGAATGTAGTAGTTACATTTGAGCAGGGCCTGGAAACAGCCGCTCTCAGAGAGCTTAGCCTCTCCTCTTACCTTAGTTGGTGTTATGCAGACTGCTCTATTTACAATACGAGTTTCCCACCCCTGTTTGAGCATGCAGAATTGTTATTCTTGCTTGTAGCATCTCTGGCTCTCCTCGCCTCCGCCACAGTCAATAGCCTATGATTTGCACAAGTCTTATGTATTATATTCGAATGCAGCACCTTGAAGATACCAGCACGTTTCTCTACAGGAGAGGCTGCGTCACTCATCACAAGTATCCTTCTCTCACATCCATTCTCTGGCCAACAATCAAGAAGACGTAAAAACGAGAATTCACTACAAAAATGACGAATATAGCCTATGCTAGAATTGCACACGCATTCAAAAAACACACAGACACTAACAACCGTCTATCGCCTTAATTGTACGTGAAAAATATGATTACACAATGTTAAAGTAAGCTGCCTCAATACAAATATGTATTGCATATAATTCTCATCTCTACTCGTGACTTTCACTAGCGCGTTACTATCCACTAAGGATTCTATTCTGCGCCAGCTTTTTTACTTCTTTCCATGTTTCCCTTCCTTCGTAATTTTCTCAGTAACTGTTCGTCTTCATATTTGTTTTGGCCGATCTCTTCTCCATTCCCTTCAGAATTCCAGTCTAAAGCAATATTTTCAATAGATTCATTATCTCTTATCCAATTCCATTTTCGTTTATTTAGGCCTACTTGTAATTTAATTTCCTTCTAAACTGATTTTCCAATAGTTCATTTATTTGATATACATATATTTTTAGATGCTACAACACGCTAGATGTTTTGACATTTTTGACCAAAAACTAGACTCATGTGGTGAGCGTCCCTGATAAATCTTCTCCCGCATTGAAAATCGAACCGCGAACCGCTTTTTGGAAAATGCACGCGCTATCCACTGAGTCATAGCGACGGACTGAATGTAAACATATTCTATAAAAATACTATTGACACTTGATAATATCATTAAGTACGAGAAAAATTCGTACCGGCACCGGGAATCGAACCCAGGACCTCTCAGCTGTGCGCGCTGAGTGCTCTCTAACCAACTGAGCTATGCCGGGACCCGATTCACGACGCCGGCCGAACTCCTCTCGTAGTATCGTGTTACGGCCTTACTGCCTGCATTTAAGACGATACACGTCATATATATATATATATATATATATATATATATATATATATATATATATACAGGAGCGCATATTAAATGACTTTATGGCCATATTCAACAACAGTTTCTTTAAACTGTTAACATCGTATATGTATCGAATATGATACATATACAGTTTCTTTAAACTGTTAACATCGTATATGTATCGAATATGATACATATACGATGTTAACAGTTTAAAGAAACTGTTTTTGAATATGGCCATAAAGTCATTTAATATGCGCTCCTGTATATATATCACGTGTATCGTCTTAAATGCAGGCAGTAAGGCCGTAACACGATACTACGAGAGGAGTTCGTCTGGCTTCGTGAATCGGGTCCCGGCATAGCTCAGTTGGTTAGAGAGCACTCAGCGCGCACAGCTGAGAGGTCCTGGGTTCGATTCCCGGTGCCGGTACGAATTTTTCTCGTACTTAATGGTATAAAAACAAACTGACTAGTCATACTAGTCGAGCAATATGTAATGAGGTGGGCGAGACCTCATTCATATTCGATACATATACGATGTTAACAGTTTAAAGAAACTGTTGTTGAATATGGCCATAAAGTCATTTAATATGCGCTCCTGTATATATATCACGTGTATCGTCTTAAATGCAGGCAGTAAGGCCGTAACACGATACTACGAGAGGAGTTCGGCCGGCGTCGTGAATCGGGTCCCGGCATAGCTCAGTTGGTTAGAGAGCACTCAGCGCGCACAGCTGAGAGGTCCTGGGTTCGATTCCCGGTGCCGGTACGAATTTTTCTCGTACTTAATGGTATAAAAACAAACTGACTAGTCATACTAGTCGAGCAATATGTAATGAGGTGGGCGAGACCTCATTCATATTCGATACATATACTTGATAATATCACTTTCTTTTCATTGGTAGGAAAATCTACGTAAGATAGGCCTACATGTTATTAATAGTAATACTTTTGTGCAACAGAAGAACGCAAACATCACTTTTAATTAAATGCGGAATAACATGAAGCTTTGGTGAAACACGGTGTACCGAGATTTCTGATTATTAATTACAAACAATTTTTTTTCCTGTAAAGTATTATTTCATGTAAATAAATAAATAAATAAATAAATAAATAAATAAATAAATAAATCCGTCGCGCGACAGCCCATGAAGGATCAAGGCCAACCTTCCGGCTGCTGGCCTCACGTCCACATGCCTCAGTAGAGGTGAGCGACTGTCCAACAAGAACAGAGGAATCGTGTGGTTAGCACCATGATCCTCCTTCAGCCGTTACAGCTGGTTTTCGTAATCGGATATCGCTATCGTAGCTTCCTATATACTGGTCGAGATTTCATGAGAAAATTTCTTCCGCGTGAGGACCAGCCAGGATTTTCAGGGGTCCCGGATTTGAAGAAATAGTCTATTCTTTAAGTAAAATGTCTCTCGTCCTGTAACATTCTTTTCCAGGACGTCAATTGTCTCGTATTTCAAAATTACATCTTTTTATTCGACGGTATCCAAATTTTAAAGTGGGACACTTCTGTAGTGAATGATGTTGTTTGTGCATCACTATACCCATTGTCTTTATGTCAGTGTCATTGTTGTTATTGATATGCAAAAGTGTCCCAATTGTCTTTGGACAGTGAGACAAAGAACTGAGGAAATATAAAATAATAGCTGGCCAAGAATTAATCAGTCTGTCTAGCCTATAGCTGACCCTAAAGTTAACCACCTTGTTGTTATGTGTTTGATAAGCTCTTGCCACACTAAATCAACGAATGAAGATTTACACACTTACACTGGAGAAATACTATACAAAGATCTAAAAACTGAATCCAAACAAATAACTAGATTCATTGTGTACGGAGAATAGACAGGGATATAATACCACAATAACTAAAATAAAGAAATCAAGGGCGCCGTTTGGAGAGACTTCGGGATGACTGAGGCTGGAAAGTGTCACATGACCCAACTGCATGATAGTTTGATGATAAGGACAGTATGTGAAAATGCCTAACTCCCGCTAAGGAGGATGTAATTTATATGTAATTAGCTTGTAAGAAGGCTGTCTTTTAATCGGTTATTATTTAACGACACTGTATAAACACCGCTGCTACTTAATATCGGGTGGGATTGCTAATAACGAAGTGGTATTTGGCGAAATTGTATATGTATACTGAGAAAGGAACAGACGAAGTTTCTGTAAGAAATCCTACAACATGGGGTACGCGGTAGCGGCGTAACGCTGCGACTCGGAAGATCGCAGGTTCGACTCCCGAATCATGGATTTTCTCCAATGATCCAATCCTCCGGCCACACTATGGCCGTGGGATTACTCATCCTCCAACAGAAATGAGTACCAGGGACATTTCTTTGGGGCTAAAGTTGTCTGTACAGGAGGGAGCCTTAACCTCGGTCCTTCATGACCTGTAATGGGGATGAAGCTTGTATTCACTTTTAATTGTACAGCCTCTTGTCCAGAGTGTCCTGTTCTCAATTTCACAGAGTAGAAACACGTTTGCATGAGATAAACCACCTACGTCACATCTTAACTGCACGGGATGCAAGCAGTTTGACCTGGGGTACGTTAATTTGAATTGGGGGTGAATTGGACAGCCCTTGCGTCTATAAATAGCTCAATTGTGAGTGCGGCGGCGTCGTCGGAGTGAGCCCTCAGTAATGTGACATGTATATGGGTCCCACTTGTCCTGTGCAATGTGAAGGATTAAAAACGATTTAATTGCTTCTGGCTGCAGCTTTTTTACGTCCTGCCAAGCATATAACTGCGCTTTTTGGCATGCCTCTGTGGATGGGTGTGAATTGTATCACGTCTCCTCTACTGAATCCTGCGTTTTTGTCGGTCCTCTGTCTGCTGGAAGCAGAGGATGTAGTGACATTCGCACATTTTTAGCCACAGACTTCTTAAAGCTGATCAACTGCTGCACTGGTTTACACTAATATAATCCACCGGAATCGTAGGGTTGCCCAAATCAGTGATATTAATTAGTAAATACTGTAAAAAGATTTAGACAAGTGTTTGTTTTTATTGTTTCTTTCCACGAAATGATTTTCTTACATTGTATCTAGAGTTGCCATATTTGCAAAGTGAAAAAGGACGCAAAGTCAATGGAACAATTTTATATTAGGCTATAATATCCTGAAATAGCCTATACAAATTAAAAATAGGTTAATTTTATTTTACTCACCTCTTGGTAGTCTCATGGCCAGTTTCTCCAAGTAATGTTTAATTTGGCTTAACAAAATGTTAAATTAACAGCTGGTTTATTTTTAACGTTTTGTTAATATGTTTTCCATTTCTTCAACATAATTTCGTTTAAAATAACCAACATTTAACTTTAACTATCGTTAATATTATTCTAACTACTCAACAGCAGTTGGTAATGATTTTGTACATGTAAGGCTATTTCTTCTTGGCTGAAATTATTATTTACAGTAGGCCATGATCCGTATAGTACAGAGAGTTAATGAATGAAAGTTGTATTGACTACTATTGAATAATAATTATTATAAGTAAGGTTATAGTTGTAATGCTAAATGAGTAGAAAAATCTCAGTAGGCCTACTATAACCACCAGATGACAATAATTACAGGAATGTGTGTGTAGTCAGCTGTACACAAAACCCCGAGGAGAATTCCGTATCATATAAAATTCTCTGATCACTCTCTCTGCTTCAGGTCCATGTAGAAATTATATCTAATTTCGTCTTAAAGGAGCAATTGCTGCTGAAACATTTTATTATTTACTCACTGCGTATTTTGAAGCACTATTGACATTGGCTATAGTTGGAAAGAGCAAGTAGCATAGGATCTAGAGTTAATAGTAGCTGGTGAATTGGAGCAAGTAGCCTATTTCTGTTTGTAGGATATTCAAATCTGACTTCAATTTCTTGCCACGTTGAGATCCCACATTTTCTAAATATTAAATGGATACTGTAATAGCTCAGCATTGAAATAAGCGTCAGTATGATAATCAGTTGACTTATAAAGATTATCTTCCCTATATTAATATTCAAAAATATCTTTTAAATGATATATTATCAGTCTTATTCTAAACATTTCTTAAATAGAGACATATTATTTTCACAACCTTTGTTTGAACAGCTGTGATGTCATCCGCCATGTTTAACTGTTTGTTAAATGAGTTAACTGTCTGAAATCCTACATTTAAAGTTAACAAACAGTTAACAATCTTATGCAAATCAAATCTTTCAGGTAAGGCTCCCTGTAAAGCAGATTTGAATAATTTCAAGGGAAAAATTGTTCCGGGGCCGGGTTTCGATCCCGGGACCTCTGGTTGAACGTACCAGCGCTCTACCACTGAGCTACCGGGGAACTCCACCCGACACCGTCTCAACTTATACATATATAATATATGAGGGAGAGAGAGAGGGGGGGGGCTAATTTTATTGTTACAATATTATTATCCATGAACATGATGAAGTTCACAACTCTTTCCACTTATGGGTTGCCCAGGAGAAACGTAAGGTATGCCGTATTGCAAACAGTTTCTCTTGCTGTGAAAAATCATGCCGTGTATACTTAACAAATAACAATTAGATATATTTGAAACAGGTCCAAAATGTAAGATTCAGTTAAATTTACTAATTTTATTTCTCCTTGAATCTTTTTTTTTTTCTTCAAAACTTTCATTCATAAGGAGGACAAAAGGAGTCCGGCTTAATATGCATTTAGAAGGAAGTCATTTTTAAAGTCCAAAAGGAGGACGCTCTAGCTGAAAACTGGACGTCTAGCAACCCTAATTGTATGTGCATATTGCACGTGTTTGCCTGACTGTTTGCATGCCCTTATTTATAGCCTATCTCTTTCCATCTTCTCTGCCTGCTTGACTAGCTTTCTACCTAAACTGCCTTCCTGCCTGTTTGTCTATCTGCCAGCCTGTCTTTATTCTTATCTTTGAAGACGTCGAGCGTATTTTGCTCGTGTAAATATTTCCGTGTGAGGGTACAAGATATGCTAAGGAAGAAAATGCTTAATTACAAACTAAACTAGAAAAAGAATGGAATGAAATAACCAAATCAGACACGAAATTGGAGATAACGTATTGATCGAATGGCAGGTGTTATAATCTATGTACTACTTGATGTACTAACCAAAAGGAAATAGATTTAAAGGGACCGTGGGAGATGTGGTTGCAACACACTTAGTCTGAACGGATTAAAGTTCAAAGAAACAGAAATACTAGTGTTCAGTATTTACAAGTCAGATTATCTTCGATGTATGCACTTAAATTATACTCGTATGAGTATGTATGTATGTATGTATGTATGTATGTATGTATACAATTAATAATAAATTAATACTAATAATAATAATAATAGTAATAATAATAATAATAATAATAATAATAATAGTAATAGGGAGCATCATAAATTAAAGAAGCACGATCACTTAAAATAACATTTAAAGTAAATCAAATCTATAAGAAAGACTTGCTCGAATTCTAATTTTAGATCTAAAATACGTACAATATGGCACATTTATGAAAATCTGTCGTAACTGTTGTGCCAGGCTTTCCTTGCTTGAGAAGCAGGCCTACTAAGATCAGAGTATTACAAACACAAGACAAAAAATATCCAGTCCTACGTGAGGAAAATTGGTTTCTTTCTTACCTGGAATTGAAACCATGGCCTCTAAATTTATAGCTAGGAACAGTAAATACAAATAAAGAGATGTAAATATTTAAATAGTGTGTCTATCCTTACTAATACAGCTTCTGTATATTTACAGTGGAGACACTTATCCTTGGAGTCTCCTATTCCAGTCACGGACTCGTTAGATCATACTGTGTAGATTTCTTGTTCAACTGTCTAACTGGCATACCGCTTTTATGGGAAGTAAATTTGAAATCATGTACAATGAAGTGGACGTAAATCGCTAGATGTAAACATTCCCCTCTTTGTGTCTTGTAACTGAGGAGAGAAAAACCTCTTGCGATTTTATCGTAGTCTGTTTTCAGATGGAAGTGTTAGATTGGTTGAAGAAACAAGTTGTGGTCTTCTGCGGAAAAAAGCTGGCAGATACATACTTATGATAGTGTCGCCACGTAAAGCCGCCTAGATAGCCACCGGTGTAGCTCAGTCGACTAAGGTGCTGGCCTACCGATCCGGAGTTGCGCTCGGGCGCGGGCGTAGGTTCTATTCCCGCTTGGGCTGATTACCTGGGTGGGTTTTTTCCGAGGTTTTCCCCAACCGTAAGGAGAGTGTCAGGTAATCTATGGCGAATCCTTGGCCTCATCTTGCCAAATATCACTGTCACCAATTCTATCGACGGTAAATAACCTCATAGTTGATATAGAGTGGTTAAATAACCAAGAAAGGTTAGCTCAGTTTGTCAGAACGCTGACATAGGACGACCGCGAACCCGAGTTCAAATCTGGGTGATGGAGTTTTGTTTGTGGTGAACAAAGCAAGTGTTGTTTTATTTTTCTACCTCAAGTATTACAAGTTAAATTAAGGAAGTTAAGTATTTAGTCATAATTTTCGACAATCCTTAAAAATGGAACCAACACATTAATTACCTTTGTAATAAATTACGTAAAATATATTATTTTGTTTTATTGACGAATTACTTGTCAATAAGTTTATTACGCACAGTATACTTTACTTTATTTCAATCGGTAATTATGTATGGAATTATATGATGGGGTAGCTTATTTAAATCCAGTTTTAATCCAGTTTATTTATTACAGAAGAAAATAATTAAAATATGTCTTCATAAACGTATTGATTTTCCATCTAAAAAATTGTTTTTAGACTTAAATGTTCTTAAGATAAGATAAATTTATTATATTGTATTAATAAAATTCATACATAATAATCGAAATAATTTTGAATTGTATTCTCATACTTATGAAATAAAAAGTATGAATTCTTTGTTTGAACCAAAATGCAACACTGCTACAGTATTTAATCATAGTAGTAATTTAGGCCCAAGAATATATAACAAGTTTATATTTAAATATCCTAATCTTGTCAATTCTAATAGTTCTAGTATTGAATTTAAAAAGTTATGTGGGCCTATGGATTTTATAAAAATTGAAAAATTGTAAATTTAAATTTATATTTTCTTATTGTATAGTAGACATAAGACAAATTGTATAATATAATTCTTAATTTCATATATATTATTTTAATGTGCCGAAGTACATATGATATTTCCATGCAGATATTCTGCGTCATAATTTCAATTCAGGAATCCGCCCCTGAGCACGAGTTCTACTCTTTCAGGGGCGAGCTAAAGTTTTTCTGTTTATATTATATTTTATGTTACAATTATTAGCAAAATAAAAAAATAAATAAAAATAAGCAAATAACATAATATTTATAACACTTTAGAGTTTAAAGTGACTTTTGAATGACGTAGAATGGACGCTTCACTACTTCCCTCCAAAAGTATTGATATAGTATTCATGAAAGAATAGCAAATCCCAAAAATGAGGGATAAAATATTAATTGTGTAAGACATACTACTCTTAAAAATGGAGAAAAGTAGGGAAAAAGAAGACGATGGCGATAGTGATTAGTGTGAAGTAATGTAAAATATTGGAATTACACGAAATTCCCAAGTCAGTGTCACATCACAAATTTGTAGCTAAAATAAGCAAATTACATTATATCTCAACAGTGTTGCATAATATTCTACGTTTGTAAGGTTTCTATGGTGTCGACAAAACAGTTCATGTAGAATACAACACCGCCCTTCTTTTACATCAGTTACAACTAAAATTACAACTAAAATGAAGAGTAAAAAATCTGAGGAAGGGAAGAAAAAATAAAGACGTAAAGTAGAGTTAAACATATGTTGTGGGTTTTCAGATCTTCCCTTCGTCCCTGGTAATTTTAGAGCTAACAAAAACAGGATAGGGAACGAAAGGAATTTTTAAGTCTCTGCCCATCATAATAACAGACATCATCTCATATAACGCTGACGTTACTATTCACGGAAACGTAATGTCGTTAAATTACATTCTATTCAAAGAAAATCGTAGCACTCTAAATATTAGGTTGAATTCAACCAAAAAACATGTCTCCCATCTCATAGCCTATTTCGATATAACTCTTCGTTTAAGAAAGGGGTTGAAACTGTTTGGTTGTGCACGATTGTAATGGTTAGCTTACCTCTTGTTTTATAAGAAAGTTTGAGTTAAGGCGCTTGCTATCTTAGAGATACTCGTATTCCGTGCTTGTGGTTGTTTTCGTATTGTTACCTTACTAACTACAAAATTGATCTTCATGCATGTAGCGAGCAATGTTGACATAGAGAAAATTATTATTTTTCACGTCTGTAGTGTTAGAAACATGCAAAAATCCTTGTTGACAATAAATAATCCACTTTCGGTGTAAATGTAATTAAGTTAATACAAAATTTCTAATTATCAGGAATTTCTCGCTGTCTGGGAAAAAAAAAAATATAAAATGAAGCATAAACATGTTTTTTGTACAGCTTGATTCAGGGATTTTGGGCCCTACAAAAAGTAAGTACATAGACTGAGAGCGAGTTACTCATCACTGCTTGCGGGCTGGGACACACAGGTCAGGCCGCACAGTCATAACACCAAACACTTCCTTCTTGTCGCGGTACACTCCGCCTTAAAAACACAATATTCTTCCGCACGTCCCGTTACTAACTAAACAATGTCATGATGACTTATATTTTCTTGACATGAGAGTCCCTTAGCTATATACGGGCATAGATATTATTTCCATTCTTCCTTTTCCTATCCTATGCACATTTGTGATTAACAGCAACACACAGCTTTCTCATTAGTCAAACAACCAAAGACAGGGGCCAATAACGTTGAGTCGAGCTATACATCAGCATTATAAATAGTCTTTATCGTTAATGAAAATTATGCATAATATGCGAAATTATCGCATTAGTGCCGTAAAAATACACTGACAGGCACAAAAAAACGCAACACTTCAATTTTGTATTAAATTAAGATTTGTTTTGTATTTATGAATATTATCTTATTATTTTATGGTGCAGTATTAAGTTATTTATTTATTTATTTATTTATTTATTTATTTATTTATTTATTTATTCTGTTGTAGTTAAGGCCATCAGGCCTTCTCTTCCACAACAAGTTATAGTCAAATTTAAAAGTACGTTTATGAATAAAGTTTACTTTTATAACAATTAATTGAAGTTTTGCAAGAAGGACATAAGTAACAAAATATTTACACTGTTTTGTTTCGAAAACTCATTCATTACCCACTCTAACACTTGTTTTCTTGTTTATTGCACTTCATTAACACTTTCTTGTCATCTTTAGAAGTGTGTATTGCCACCTCTCGCATTAATTACGTCATTCAACCTTACAGGGATGCTCCTGATTAAAGTTGCAATATTCTCCTGAGAAATCAGTTCCCACTTTTCTTGGAGAGCCTCCCGCAAGGTCTTGTATAGTGCCTTGAGTAATGTAGCGGACGTTTCTTCCCAGATAACACCACAGCTGCTCGATAGGATTCAAATCTGGACTTCGAGCAGGCCATTCCATGATATGAATCCCTACCTCATTCTGGAACTGTTGCACACATTGGGTCTCGTGCAGGCGTGCGATGTCGTGCATCAGCTGGAAACCATCACCATTAAATGGAGAAAATGACACAACATGCTCCTGAAAGATTTCCTGCACGTACCGATGTGCTGTAAGTTTCCTATTCTCAATGAAGACCAGGTTTGTCCTTGCCGTCAAGCATATTCCAGCCTACACATCACAAAACCAGCCTGGACGAAAATGAACAGGAGAAATCTTTCTCCATTCCTTCACATTTCTCTTCCGTAGCCTGCTACCTTGAAGACTTCATCCCAGCTTATTTTGAACTATTGGAAACGATAGTTGAAATGAAAGCAAGGTGGGTAGAGTTGGTGGAATGAAATAAGAAAACGGGAGTACCCAGAGAAAATACCTCTACAACTCTGGTTTATCAACCACAAATTCCATTACGACCAGCCCGAGGACCGAACTCGTGCCGCCGTGAAGGAAGAGTAGAGCGAGCGCCACAGACGCGACATTGAATATTGATAAGAAATTAAGTTTTGTCTGAAAAATGTTCAATGAAATTAATCATTAGGGCAAGGATTTGATGACCTATAAATCATGAAAAAAATGTCCTAAAAACAATGCATTTGTGACCTAAAAATCGTTAAAAAAAATGCCCTTAAAATGCTCTAAAAATTGATCTTACATAATTGACTTAGTAGGAAAAGAGGTTTTGTACTGCTTAATATTTAGACTAGTAATTAAATTAAGTTCTAGTACCAACATTTAAGTTTATTTAACTTTAGATAATTTTTTCTAAGTAGTACATGTAGACCACCACAAGGTCACTCTTATCCGGAACTAGCAGGCATAGAAGAGTCTATATTGAAGGGGTGGTTGGACTCATCCGTTACATGGGGTGTACTACGTTAAAATGGCAATATTTGTGTAGAAAAACGATTAAAATATTATACAAAATAATGGGTATTAATGGACAAAATATGTAGAGAAAATATTAAAGGAAATAAATATTATTTTACATTAATAATGGGCATTTATGGCCAAAATTAAATTAAAATGCCTCAGAAACAAAAAAATGCTCTTATGAGTTGAAACAGGCAAAAAATGTCCTAACAGAGTTGCCTTAAAATACTAAGTTTATCACATAACATATAAATGCTAAAGCAGCTGTGTTTCTGGCTAACTAGAAAAAAGATGAAATTTCATTCCTATTAATTATGATCAAAATGATTGGAGTATCATTTTCCGTGTGTTTGTCAGAACGCTGGCCTGCGTCAGTTTGTGATGGATGTGAATAGGAGCCGAAGAAGGTATAAAAATATTGTTCGCTGCTTTTATAATCTTTTCTGTTGTTGTTGTTATTATTATTATTATTATTATTATTATTATTAATAATATCATCGTCATCATGACCACCAAATATGAGTCATTTATGCAGGTTGAAGTCATTGACCCCTAAATATCTAGAGCACCGGGATCCAAACAGAACATGATGCTATGTTTAAGTCATTGAGAGTCTCGCATATTTCCTCGACATTTATCACAGCTCCAGAGCCCAATGAGCGGGTTATAACCCAACGCTAATTGCGCAGTTGTGGCCGAGACTGCGCAATGAAGAGTTTCGCCAGAACTTCAATGTATGTAATGGTCTGGGAAAGCGTATCAGATTCCACTACGTATAAAATGGGATTCAAAAGGCTAAACCTGGTGTTGTTTCTTCCGGTTAAAGTTGCGGTCTCGTAGCCTATCGACACTTCCTCCCTACAATCTCGAAACTGACGTCCACAAGTCGACTCCGCAATACGGAATTCCGGTTAAGAAAGCGTACTCTACTATCGTTTGTATCTTACTTTTTTTCTGTGCAAAAACGACTTAACGAATAATTACACTATTTCTGTTTTATTTTGGAAATCTAATTCGTGAATTCCTTTAGTTTGCATCTGAAAATAATTGGTTACGTCGTTTTCTTTGAGATCATTTGCTCTTTCTTCCCCGGATTTCTTGTAATTTAACGGTTATTAAATGACTTCTACGTTTAAAATTTCAATTGGTTAGTGGCGTAAAATTTTACTCGAGTTTATATTTTAATAGTATTCTTTAAAACAAAACCAGTAAATTAAGAATTAAATACGAGTGTAAGTATGAGCATCCCTCTCCAATAGGAGTATCTTTAAGTAAGTTACGGTTCTCGGCGAAAGAAACGAGTTTTTTTTTCTATGAGATTTGTGTTCCTTGATTTATGTATGTCCCAAATGCATAGTCCTGTAAGAGCAGAGGTGACCACTCGGCACATTCCATGAAAGGGAATTACGTGTGTGATAGTGGTACATAATATTCATATTATTGATGAGATGTAGGTTATTTTACGACGCTGTATCAACATCTTACTTATTTAGCGTCTGCATGAGATGAAGGTAATAGGCTAATGCCGGTGAAATGAGTCCGGGGTCCAGCACCGATAGTTACCCAGCATTGGCTCATATTGGGTTGAGGGAAAACCCCGGAAAAACCTCAACCAAGTAACTTGCCCCAATCAGAATTCGAACCCGGGCCACCTGGTTTCGCGGCCAGACGCGCTAACCGTTACTCCACAGGTGATATGTGTGATGATGGTTTATATTCATAAAGTTGACGACAATATAGCTATTGTTATATCTTACTATTGCCAATGATATCGATGTTGTTGACTATAATGCTGATATTGTTGAAGAGTTTGATGTCACTAATGTTGGACGATGAGCATTATTTTATCCTTGTTGGTGATATTGTTGGCAGGTTGGTGCTGATAATGACAATGATGTTGATTACTATTCATATTGATGTTGATATTGTTGATGGAGATGTGATATTATTAACGGAGATGTATTTATTATTAGCGGTAATGTTGATGCTAAAATTTTTGGCATTGATTTTGTTATATATACAATATTGATCTATTTTGGTGCTATTGACAGTGGTGATGATGATGATGATGATGATGATGATGATGATGATGATATTCATGGCGTTGACGCGCCGTAGCTGTCTTGCACTAGTGTTACAAAATGAACGATAGTTCGATCTTCAATTTCAGCAGCATCGTGATGAATTTGGAGGGCTACACTGAGTACCGAAATTCCATTTCACAAGCCAGCTACAACAGCTGGTGGAATCATCATTCTAACCAGACGTTACTCTTGTACTGGTTGGATGATCGTTCACCTCTGCTGAGGTATGTGTTTGTGAGACCAGCAGTGGGCCTGTAGACCTGATCTTCCATTTGGTTTCGTGCAACGGATAGTTGATATTGATATTTTGTTGATATTATTGATAAAATTTTAAAATTATTTTGTTATTTTATTAGTCATTCTGAAATTTAAACGTGACGCAGTCGTCACTGGATTAATCGTAATTCAGAAGAAATAAATTTCATTTAACTACCTAGAATCTTCCGCACACTGTGACATGAACGGAAGATTATGTTTTTAATTGGTATGAGAAGGACCTGTCTTGTAGAAGTGTAGTGAATGCAAGTGATATTGCTATACCGCTTGTGATAGATTTGGCACTTCACGATTGCAATAATTTTCTACATGTGTTTTTTTTTAAATTTATATAGCGATTCTTTGTATGTATATTGTGAATTCATGCGTTACTGTCTGCATTTACAAGTTGGCCTGTCCCAATGACAACCGTACATAATAATAATAATAATAATAATAATAATAATAATAATAATACTAATAATAATAATACTAATACTAATAATAATAATAATAATAATAATAATAATAATAATAATAATAATTGAAGCGTCGGCTGGAACAACGTTGTAAGTTACAAATTTTTCATTCGGCGTGTTTCCGTGAAAAAGTGTTGTATGTCATGTTACTTTGCTATACTCCTTGGCTTGCAACTGTCCATCAATGCAGTACGTGAAATTTGTCCACTCAAAAGTTTGCTACCCTCATAAGAACAACGTTGTACGCGTACACATTTTTGCAGCTCCTGTAAATTTTACCAAATGTAACTTACGACTTTGTTCCAGCCGACGCTTCAGTTATTATTATTATTATTATTATTATTATTATTATTATTATTATTATTATTATATCATTTATTATCATTATCAGTATTGTTTTAACTGTATTTGATTTCCAATCGAAATATTTGTTAGAAGAAAGAAAGATAATTGTGATTTAAAAATATTCCTTGCATAATTTCAAAATGGAAAATAATATATAATAAAATTATAGCCCTTTCGTGTGACCCGGATTCGATTCACGGCAAGGAAGTGGAGATGTATGATTTCTATTCCATAGGGACCCTGTATGTGTGCGTGTGTTACCTTTTTTGAATAGGCCTATATATCTAGTGTATGTCATTCTAAGCTGTGGATATGCGCCATGCCGTGCATATGACCAGGGCATCTAGCTGCTTATATGTAATGTCGATATGCCAGAGAGCCCAAATCTTCGTTTACATTCAGCATATTGAACAATGACAGGGTATGTATGATTGTAATTAAATGTATTAAATAACGTTATAGTTAAACGGTATAAAATACATTTGACTAAAATATATTATTTTCTTTTTCACTTAATTAGCTAAACTTATTTCGCAAATAAGTCCTTCAGTTGATGGTTTTTCTATTCTGAAATTTTCTAGTCGATACTCACTATAGTATGAGTAAACTAAGTAAATTTGCGTAGTTCGAGTTTCTTGACGTACTGTATTCGACAGTCCAAATGCAAAATCATAAAGATAGATAGATACATAGATAGGTAGGTAGGTAGGTAGGTAGGTAGATAGGTAGATGCGACATCTGTGATATTGAAGTGTGTACCTGCTGGAATATAAATTATGGAGGGAATTAAAAAAAAAAGTGTCATGTCTATTAACTGGGCGGGATTTAGAAGTATTGGAAACGCGTAACTACATCCTTCAGAGCATACGCCGAAGAAATAATTACATGAGAGAAGTTTAAAACTAGTGTTCATTCTTTGTAAATAATACGCGACGCTTCGGAATTTTCTTATAATTACTATCATTATTATAAGTGTTAAATTGCCTCGCGATGCTAAGCCTCCTACGTAATTGTTGAAATGTTGATCTGTGTCAACGCTTAAGAGTCAAAATTACCACAATCTGCCATTCGATCTACGCCCAAAAATAAATCACAACATATCTCGTATCTAACACAAACTTGCTGCAAAAATATACGATTGATATTCAATTGAATAATCTACAGTAGGTACTCCAAACAGAAAGAATTACTCTTTCGAAATGATAAAGTGATTATGCATTTATAACTATCCCAACGAGACCAGTAATCTTCTAACCCTTTTTGTTCACGTGAAAAGGAAGACATACTCGTTAAATAACGATGCAAAAGTCGAAGCTACACCAAAACTACTCTCAACACCATCGTCACCACTATTACATAATTAATACCACTACTATCACCACTACCACTACAGTCATCACCGCCAACACAACTCCTATAATACTACTATCATCACCGCCATCAATACTCTACCATCGTCACTATCGCCACGATCACTACCATCAACTTTCCATGGCGCGAAGCCCTGAAAGAACCCTGACCTACACCTCTTTCGGTTTTGACGTGAAGAGCGGTGTGCGGAAAGCAACGGGTAACTACAGCATTTATCTTTCCCAAGAAAAACTGCAAACATTGCATTGGTTGGATCACTGGCTGAGAAAAAACTGCATAGTGAAGGGTGTACTGGAAGGAGTGCTGAATGGTAGAAGAGTTCGATTCAGAAGAAGATACTATCAGATGATAGACGATATTAAGATAGAAAGATCATAAGAAGGGTTCAGAGCCATAGTGGGCCAAGCGCCATTTATTAAAACGGAGAAAGCAAGGATTGAAGTTAAGTGAATACCATAGTTTAATGAAGATTGACATATTTAGTTTTAATGTGTATACTTTATATTACTTGTTATATGTTTCCATTGAATTATGATAATAACTTCATTTTAACTCTTGTTTTCTACGTTTTAGTGAATGGCGCTTGGCCCACTATGGTTCTGAACCCTTCATATGTAGGCCTAGAGACTAAGAGGAAAACAGAAAATAGGGAAGACTAGAGAATGCTGGATTTGGAGAGAAAGACCTGCCCTTTGCCAGAACACTATGAAAAATACGTTTTTCTCCTCACTAGGTATGAGGGCTAACTTGAAAATTGACTGTCACATAAAAATGCAATCCTTGTTCTCCAAACATTCCCTTCTGTCTCCTTGTTCTCCAAACATTCCCTTCTTTCTCCTTGTTCTCCAAACATTCCCTTCTTTCTCCTTGTTCTCCAAACATTCCCTTCTGTCTCCTTGTTCTCCAAACATTCCCTTCTTTCTCCTTGTTCTCCAAACATTCCCTTATTTCTCCTTGTTCTCCAAACATTCCCTTATTTCTCCTTGTTCTCCAAACATTCCCTTCTGTCTCCTTGTTCTCCAAACATTCCCTTCTTTCTCCTTGTTCTCCAAACATTCCCTTATTTCTCCTTGTTCTCCAAACATTCCCTTATTTCTCCTTGTTCTCCAAACATTCCCTTCTGTCTCCTTGTTCTCCAAACATTCCCTTCTTTCTCCTTGTTCTCCAAACATTCCCTTCTGTCTCCTTGTTCTCCAAACATTCCCTTCTGTCTCCTTGTTCTCCAAATATTCCCTTCTTTCTCCTTGTTCTCCAAACACTCCCTTCTTTCTCCTTGTTCTCCTTTCTTCCCCTGGTTATACTTTTAATCCCCTTGTTATTCTTGGATTCCCCTTGTTATCCTCGGGGACAGGCGATTGCAGGCCGCGGTCAGTTTTATACGTTAGTTGCGTCCCTGTATTTTTGGGTCATACGACAGGTGCGTCCCTACATTTTTTGGGTCGTACGTCAGTTGGGTCCCTGACACAAGCACTTCCCTTCCCATTTTACAGACATAGGACTGGCTGTAACATCACCAATTTAAACGTTACAGATAGGTTAAAAATGTTATTTGTGGTATCTTCACCATACAATGTTGTTAGTGTTATACAATCGTATTGGTTAAAACCTAAATGACACGTACACCTGCCTGGCTCTTTCGGTAGTGGCTAGAAACATTTTTTTTTAATAATTTTAATTTTTACTCACTAGCTAGCTAGTTAAATAAATAAAAAATAGGAAAGTACCACAGATTCCGGATGAAATTCAGTCTTGTTATATGACGTTGCTGCAAATCAATCATGTTTTACGAATAAAAACTTCTTTCTCCCTCTTTGCCTGTTTAAAGTATATATTTCAAAAACCCGGACTGAAGTATATATATTAAAAACCCCAAACGCAACTGACGTATTAATTTTTCGTAATTATGTTTACGGGGGCGCAACTGACACCTCCCCGTTATTCTTTTATCCCTCTTGTTTTCGTTGTACTCCCGTTGCACTCCTTGAATTTCCCTTGTTCTCTTTGCATTGCTCTTGTTCTTCCTGCGTTCCCTTGTTCCGCGCGCTGTTTGTCAACAATCGGTTCGAAATGTAAGTCATGCAAAGCTATTCACCTGTCGATATTTTGAGATGACGCCATACGTAAGTGTGAGGTATGATTGGTTTATTATATATAATAGAACACAGACACATTACATACAACAATTTTACACAAAGATATATTATTATTTAAATACAATTTCTACATTTTACCTATTAACATACTTTGTTTTATCTTGCACTAGCTTTCAGTTAATGTGCAAGACTCAACTCATTCTAGAATATTGGTACCATCAGTATTGGTTTACCTTCCTAAGATGTACTTCCCTCTTCACTCTGCAACGTGCAGCTAGCGTATCTAAATCATATCTAATTCCAGTTTCTTCCATACCTCTTTCCTTACAAAAATATTTATACAGTTCATACAAGCTCTCTCTCGTAGGTAAGCCTTCATTCCTTAATTTTATTTCATAATATTCTTTTGACGTACCTTCAAAACTATTAAATTTAGAAATAAAAAAGATAGCCAAATAATTTCTAACTAAGTCAAATATGTTATTATCTGTGAGTCTAGACAAAGCGTATCTTCCGAAATTGAATTTATTAGTCAGCTCAGTAACTGTACTTTCCCTTAATGCTTCCTTCCTTCTATTTTTTAATTTTGCAATCTTCTCCGGTATTTTATTTTCCGTGTATTTGTTTATTATTAAGGGATGTTGACTTTCCTCGTATTTCTCCATACATCTACACTTGTTACTTTCTTCCATGCATAATTTTACATCTATAACAAGAAAGAGAAAGAACAATATATACACATACACATACACATGTACATATACATATACACTACAATTATTTCACTATTTATTTATATATTTCTTAATTACTTTCGTTCGCATCTATTAAGTGTGAGGTATGATTGCAACAAAGCGGAAGTAGATGCATTCTCAAGGCAATAAAGAGTGCTAAAGGCAATGGAGTCGACGTTGCTGATTTTGATAAGTTTGTAAAATGTATCAATAATTCTGTCTTATTTGATTATTGAAGTGCAAACTAATATATGCATCACACACAAATAAGCAACTCAGTGTTTTTGTATCATATATTGCAGTAGTTAATCAGTTTTCATTATTCCGCCACAACTTGATAATATTATGCGAAGGACTATGTGACCTGCCCCACTTCTGCTTGTCCGTTTATGCTTAGACTTGGATAATGTAGACCTATGAACAAACATATTGTGAAAATCCCTCGACGTGAGTCATGTTCTCGTGAACTCTTCTGTCATTGACATTGCGGAGTTTGCTTTTTTTACGCCGCACTTCTTTGACGGTGAAATTGTGATAGAATCTTGATTTTAGGTCATTTCGAACATTGAAAATCATTCATAATGCAAATATTAGATATATTTTGTCACTCGAATTACATACAATTTTCAGTTGTTTTCATTCGGATAAAATAGAATCTTGATTTTAGGTCATTTCGAACATTGAAAATCATTCATAATGCAAATATTAGATATATTTTGTCACTCGAATTACATACAATTTTCAGTTGTTTTCATTCAGATAAAATAAAAATTCAGAGTCTTGTTTCAAGATTATAATTTCCTCCCTAATGTTATTTAATCTGTACTTCTCTTAATTGTCTCTCCTCAAACTGACATGGTAGGTTTTCATTCCATTACCACGACTCAGAACCCTCAAACGTTATGATGCACTACTGGCGAGATATTGCCTCCTCGCCTAATTCCTGTACTGTACATATCAATATAAAAACAGGAAGTGGTCTGCAATAAAAATGAAATGTCGTAGGTTAGAGCCTTGTCATGTTTCGGAAATTGAATACGATCTGACTGGGCGACTCTTTAATTGCGTCAGACGTCATTCCCAATCTCAGAGTAATAAAATTGATGTGTGGACTGATAGTGAGCAATGCCTCTGCATGGGAAGTTTGACACAAAGCAATCGATTCATCCAGCTGGAATATCATAAAGAAGAACTCGGTCATAGAGATACATGCTCTTCCTCATCAGGGGCATGGACTGGGTTGTCTTACCCCACATGTTAGCCCTGAACTCACAAGGCAGGCAGGATGTCCGCTCCGTTACAGGGTTTAATACCTTGGTGGAGCTTCCTGAAGCTTAATGTTGCAGCCATGTGTAACCTGGATTTAAAATAGGCCAGCCTAGCCTAGATTCTGTGTAACAGTATACGCCTTCTCGCGATTTTTTAGTACACGTCACGTTCCTCCAGGCTGTCTGAATATAGCTTGAAGACTTACAATATGTTGACGGGTTAAAAATAAGGAAATCTTCGCCATATTATTTGGGATTTATGATTGTAAATGCTATAGAGCTTTCTTCTTTGATGCTCCATTATCGTCTTCCTCTTCTTAAAAGGAATGTAAAATAATTACATTATATTTCCGTTTATAGTGCACTAGCGGTTACCATGTTTTTCACTGTATTCGTCGTTCGCGGGTTCACGCCCGGCCAACGTTGATAGGAATTCTCAGTAAGGGAGGTAAAGCTGAGAGGCCCGTCTCACAAATTTCCGGTACCGTACTTGAAAGAACCCTATACTTGAATTAAGAGGTCTCCAGACAAATTCTACTGGCTCTTAAGGCTGATTCACAATAAACCAGAAACGAGAACGGAAAAATTGTTAAAATGTGTAATATTGAAATGTCATCATTCACAATTAACGAGAACTTGCCGGAGCCCGGGAACGAGAACGTGAGGTTACTCAAGTTTCAACTTTGCCATTCTCGATTCCAATCACCAGTGGCGTAGCATGAAATTTTGAGCAGGGGAAGCTAACTCAAGTTGTCTTTCATGTACATAGGAGAAAACGTATTACAAAAATATAGTCTTAAAATAAATAGTAGTCAATGTCAAGTCAGCAGTCGAAGATTGGTTGGAACCTCGTAAGTAACACCAATAAGGCATGACCTCAAATGGTACGTAGTAAAATATGATATCACGGTTTAAAAATATCTCTAACAAATAGACACGTATATGTACCGGTATAACATTAGCTCACTCCCTGGCATACTTAGAGAAATCATAATACTAACGATCAATAGATACATTATTAGTATCATTACGTAAGTATGCGTCTGTGTTTTGTTTGTGTCCTTCATTGACAGCAAGGGAGTCGGTCATTTGTTTTCTAAATCACACTCTTGTTCGTAAGTCAGTCTTGATAATAGAATTGTCCTAAAAATTCAAGTAAATTGGTGTCAGGAACTGTTATTTCACTCATTATTTATTATATCAGCCACAATGCACACTAATACTTCAACTGAACACAACTCACGAAAGGGATAACTCGGAAACGAAATTATTTTCAATGTAAAAGCTAGCTTCTTGCGAGCCTTACGACCAGGGTAGTTAGGTAGAAAGGGATGGAAAATCTGCGGGGTGGGTTACACAGAAGAATGAGTGGAAGAAACCAGTCTGCTTGGAAGCTGGTGTGTGCAGGCTTCTTGTTTACTGCTGCATCACGAATCATCTTGAGCTGCCGCATCACAATATTTAACGCATAAATATAAATTGTATTAAAATTAATAAATAATTTTGTTCATAAATTGCAGGTTTATTATGAAATTATTATTAACTGGGGAAGCTGAGATTTTTAGCTTACATTGACGCTACGCCACTGCCAATCACACCCTAGCAAGGAGGCCATGACGTAGGCCTAATTTCTTCTTCATGCATCGTTTCTAACTCGGAAATTCAGTAAGTAGAATCACTTTCGATGTACAGAATATTTAAAAAAGTATCCAATATTTTAGGAGATGCTAGTATACATCAAAACAAGAAAAAAGTCTAATAAACATGGGTCCTATAATACATACTTTCTGAAATCTGAACACTTGTTCATAGGAGGTGCTCAATGTGACGTCCATTCACGGCAATGCATTCCTCTGCCCTTCGGCGTAAGGATTCACGCACTCTTTGAAATTGACCTTGTTGTTCTTCATAACCAAAAGTTTAGGGGATTTAGATTTGAGGAACGAGCAGGTCAAGGTGCGAGGCCTCCCCAGTGAATTCAGCGGTCCTGAAATGCCAACGTCAGGTATTCACGCTCATTGCTGAAAAATGTGCTGGTGTGTCATCCATCATGCATGAACCACATTTGTAGTCTTTGCTGACATGGCACATACTCCAGCAAGATAGGTTAAAAAAAATGTTATGTTTTATTTAACGACGCTCGCAACTGCAGAGGTTATATCAGCGTCGCCGGATGTGCCGGAATTTTATCCCGCAGGAATTCTTTTACATGACAGTAAATCTACTGACATGAGCCTGTCGCATTTAAGCACACTTAAATGCCATCGACCTTGCCCGGGATCGAACCCGCAACCTTGGGCATAGAAGGCCAGCGCTATACCAACTTGCCAACCAGGTCGACTGCAAGATAGGCAATGCGTTAATAAGAAAGTCCTGATGACGAGCCCAGTTAATCTCTAGTAGCACGTATGGCCCTTAATCTATCGCCAAGAACGCCTGCCCATACGTTGATTGAGAATCGGTGCTGATGCCTTATTTCTTCAACTGCATGGGAATTTTCATCAGCCTACACATGCTGATTACGAAAATTCACAACACCGTCTCTGCTGAACCCCGCTCATATCCGCAACCAAACTTTTCTTTTCAGTATTCCTTGCGGCGTATCAGTATTCCATACCGGGAGTGTCAACTACGGTATGATTATCTGCTAGTCTGCTGTATTGTAGGGCAGAAAATTGCATTGCCATAAATGGACGTCCCATTGAGCACCTCCTATGAACAAGTGTTCAGATCTCAGAAAGTATGTGTTGTAAGACCCATGTTTATTAGACATTTTTTTCTTGTTTTGATGCATACTGTCACCTCCTAAAATATTGGATGCTTTTTAAAACACTGTATATTACGTGTATATGTGGCCAGATTACCATGTGAATTGAATTCTTAAATATTGTGTCATAAATTCTGAAGTTGGTTAACCTGTGTTTGTGTTGGTTTGTTCTCATGTGAGAACGCCATTGGTCAATTATACACAAATAACATCAGAATGCGTAATACCGACTTTACCTCTCGTTACTGACTTATATATCGATATGCATAGCCGTTTCCATTCTCGGTTTATTGTGAATAAAAAATCTTCACGTTCACGTCCTCCGCTTCCAATTCTCGTTCTGGTTTTCGTTACCGGTTTATTGTGAACCAGCCTTTAGTGTCCCGTTTAGAAATTTCGACGTAGCGCAATGGGCCGGCATGTTTAGCCTAAGCGATCGTGAATTTGTTCCACTCTCCACCAGAAATCCGTGCTATATCAGTTACATTACATCAAAATATAAGCACAAGTATTTTACTTGAACAATATTTTGAAAGTTTCAATATGAAAATTTCTTCAATAAAAACGACCAAAATGGCAAAATCGTTACGAAAAAAAATATTGTAATACGTAATTAAATATTAGGCCTAGATCACGTAATTGAACATCCATCGTTGTGAGGTAACGGTTAGCATATTATGTGACCGTGAAACGAGCAGACCTGGATTCAAATCCTAGTTGGGACAAGCTACCTAGTTGAGGTTTTTTCCGCGATTTTCCCTCATCGCATTAAGAGCAAATGCTGGGTAACTTTCGGCGTTGGACCCTGGACTCATTTAACTGGCATTATCACAGTCATCTCACTCAGACGCTAGATAATCATAGCAGTTGATAAAGCGTCGTAAATAATAAACTTAAAAATATCACGTAATGTGTGACTAAATTAATAACTGAAATGTAAGCCGAGTAGGACTTAAAATTAGACGAAATTTGGCATCAAAAGTCTTCCCGTTTTTGTTTTGCCTTAGGGTGTACATTACAATTTTGTGCGGTTACATTCCGACTGTATAAAATAAATAAAAAAGAAAACCGTGGCTCGGCCTTACTTGTGATTGATTAACCTACGTATGTGGTTACTGCCCACCTTCCAAATCACCTGCCTAATCTTTATAATTTCACTGTAGGCTATAACTTAATAAGGTTAACATGACATATATTAACGTTGATTATTTAGATATTTCCTGGGTTTCTGCTTATGAGTTTGAATAAACAAACTAGTGCTCTTGGTCTTCAGTGTGCGTGTTGCTATTTGTATAAAAAAGTATCGACACATTGGAACACGCCCTTACTCGTGAGCACTTGTGGCCAGACACGTGGACTG
Source organism: Periplaneta americana (assembly GCF_040183065.1). Taxonomy (NCBI): domain Eukaryota; kingdom Metazoa; phylum Arthropoda; class Insecta; order Blattodea; family Blattidae; genus Periplaneta; species Periplaneta americana. The sequence goes on along the minus strand of NC_091133.1, from coordinate 27,975,441 downwards.
TCTGAGCCTTAAATACTGGATGGAGAGACGAGACTGAGCAATTCCTTACTCCGCACGTGTTTATTATTACATGAGTTCGATAAATTAAACTACTCCACGCTGATTCCAACTCTGCGATCGGAAGCTATTGATGCTTCGAACGCACCATGTCTGAACTCGGGAGGCTATAAATATTTGCTACTTAAAATTGTGCAACACGTGTTAATATTTTGTATTATACAGAATGTCCTGTGCCGTGGCGTCGTGGTCTAAGGCAACCTGCCTAGGACTCGCGTTACAGAATGCGCGCTGGTTCGAATCCTCATGGGAAAAGAAATTTCCTCATGAAATTTCACTCAGTGTATGGGACCGGTGCCTACCCAGCATAGTGATTCACTTGGGGATCTACGATAATTAGCGAAATCCGGTTGCGAAAGCCAGCTGTAACAGCTGGGGGGGGGGATCATCGTGCTAACCACACGATACCTCCATTCTGGTTGGATGATCGTTCACCTCTGCTTCGGCATGTGAACATGAGGCTAGCATCCGGCTGGTCAGTTTGGGCCCTTCATGGGCTATGGCGCCACGGATGATGATGATGATGATTATTATTATTATTATTATTATTATTATTATTATTATTATTATTATTATTATTATTATACAGGGTAGGAGTGATATAACTCTGGAGATTGAATGGGGCAGTAGAATGAATTAAAATAGATAAAGTACCTACAATGCGTTTTTAATTAAGTACATGGTTAATTAGAAATTTAGTCACATAGTCTACGTAGTTTAGCAACAGCCCATCGACGGCTCACCTACGAATATAGCCTACACACGAACTCTGAATAACAACATGCCGTCCCTTAGTCACTGCAGTGGGGTTGTCAGACTTCATTATGGTAGCCAAGAACGATACATGTTAATCTTTTTATTTAATTTACAAGAAAGTCGTCCATTTGATTAAAAATTGCAAAGGGATAGATAAAGCATTCCTTATAAGTTTCTCTAATGGTAAGAGTAAAAATCAAAATCGTACGAATAATACTAATCTAGCAAAACAGCGTGAACGTTTAGAGGAAAATTATTTTTTTCTGAGAAAAGTATTCAGTTGAGACTAATAGTCCTATAGTGTTAGAATTTTTTGTTGTTCTCTATCCAAGGAATACGTACATGCATGCATGCGTACGTACGTACGTACGTACATATATACATATATAGTGTTCTGTCCAAAGGCTGTTATTTCACTGCAAACCCAGCATTCTCCATTCTTTCCTATTTTCTGTCTTCCCCTTTGTCTCCGCATATGATCCATATGAAATGAAATGAAATGATTAGCCTAAAAACGTCCCGTTACGGGCAAAGGGCTCCTCCTATAGAGGGAGAGCTCTATTTGTCTTACGCGGTGAGCTACTCCGCGTAAGAGGTGTTTATAACCTTGGAATTGTTCACTTGGTTCACATTCTGCACTGTTTAGTATTGTTCGCTTGTTTCTGTCGCACTGGTTTTAGTCGCTGTTCACTTGTCTTCTTAGGTTTTTCCAGTCTTCCCTATGTCTTGCTCTGCTTGACCAATGGCTTCCTACACGTTCACTGAAGAGGTCGGCCCATTCTTCTTGGTCTTCCGCGTGATTACTTGCCAGTGCGGGGATCCTATAGTGTGACTTTCTGCGTCCATCTTCCGTCTCTAGGTCGAATGATCCATATAGGCTATCTTAATGTCGTCTTAGCATCTGATATCTTCTTCTGCCCCGAACTCTTCTCCCGTTCACCATTCCTTCCAGTGCATCCTTCAGTAGACAGTTCCTTCTCAGCCAGTGACCCAACCAATTCCTTTTTCTCTTTCTGACCAGTAGAGACCGAATTTTAAAGGGGAAATTTTTCATAAAAATGACAAAAAAAAGGGAAAGTTATAGTCAAAAAAGGAGTATATTATTTCCCAAAACACACTTCAGCACATTCATGGATATAGGCTACATGGCACACACACAATCTTACATTTGTCTCTTCACAACATAAGAAAAGTGTCTTATTTCATGTAGACAAAAAAGGACTTCAAAAAGGACTATATTACTGCCTCAAAAGGATGCTATTTTAATTGAAAACACACTTCAGGACATTTATGGATACACATAGCACACACAAGCTTATATTTATCGCTTCACAACATAAGGAAAGTGTTGTATTTGATCATATTCAACATTTCAATATGTTTCAATATGATTCTGCCTCTTTGAATGCAGAATGTCTTTATAAACAGAAAATGACTGCTCAACATCAACTGAAACCAGAGGTGAAAATTTTCTTTTTATCCTGAACTCTAAATCAGCACACTTTATTAGTTTTTCAATGTCTGGAATCAGAAGAAGAACGATGTTTATTTTCGCTTGCTCAGGAAGTTATAGGCCTATCGGAAAAATATAGGAAAATTATCTAAATTTTTGCGATATTCTGTCAAAAAAGGACCAAAATAAGAGATTTTTTAAAAAGGGAGAAAAAAGGGGAATATGGACTAAAAAGGGGGGAAAGACTAGTCAAAACCACATAATTTGGTCGGTGGAAGATAGTTTTGAACATCGTAACTAATTATTTCATGGTTCGTGTTGAAATAAAAAAAAAACGGATTCCTTTTAAAATGCGGTCTCTACTGATCAGTTTCAGCATCATTCTTTCTTCACCCACTCTTTTCAACACAGGAATAAGCTGTTAATATCTGCACAGTTACATTACTTCCATCTTGTATAGTGTGTGAAGAATCACTCCGTACAAAGTTTTCAGACCATTAACTAAATAATTATCTTACACTGAAATTTACAGGCGCGTCTTATCTGAACGATTAGAGAGAATTTGCAATTGAATGTAGTCTGGACTGGTACTTCTTTGACACATCCTTGAAGTATGATACCTTTTCACGAATAGCAGCTGAGTGGCAGGTATATAATGCCGGAATTCTACTTGACTGTACTTGTTAATGATATAACAATTTAATTGTATTTTATATGGGGTGTGTACACTAAGGCAACTTTAAGTGTGCTTAAATGCGACAGGCTCATGTCAGTAGATTTACTGGCATGTAAAAGAACTCCTGCGAGACAAAATTCCGGCACATATGGCGACGCTGATATAACCTCTGCAGTTGCGAGCGTCGTTAAATAAAACATAACATTTAACTAAGGCAACAGCCTCCGCTGCGTTGACGGAGTGGAATAGAAGAATGTATGAGTAGGCTATGCCCCCTACCTATTTGTCTCTCGAGACGAGTTTGTGTCAAAACTAGTGACGCTTCTTCCTTTCAGACTTCCGATATGCTAGTCAGATTGCTTGAAGCTACTATGTAGACTGTGTTAACGATATTGCCAATTACAGGAAAAAATGTGCGTTAATGCATAACATTTCTTGTGTTCTACTGTGTGCCAGCTTTGGAGCTAGAAAATTATTTCAACAATGCTCCCTTAAGAGTAATGTGTATTGTTAACTACAAATTCTATAGGCCTCTAGATCGTTGGCTTTGTACATAGGAGACCTCAGCTCAATCAAATACAAGCGTTTTCTATTGAATTTTGTATGTGTTCGGGGCACGTTTGATCAAGGTACTTTGTTATCTCTACCACATTTCATTATTTATAATAACAATTTCAAAACTACTACTACTACTACTACTACTAATACTACTACTACTACTACTACTACTACTACTACTAATAATAATAATAATAATAATAATAATAATATTCATTCAGTGTTCTGCTCAAGGGCAGGTCTTTCACTGCAAACCCAGCTTTGTCCAATATTTCCTATTTTCTGCCTTCCTCTTTGTCTCATATGATCCATATATCTCAATGGCTGTTATCTGATATCTTCTTCTGCCCCGAACTCTTCTCCCGTTCACCAGTCCTTCTAGTGCTCCCTCAGTAGGCAGTTTCTTTTCAGCCAGTGACCCAACCATTTCCTTTTCCCTTTCCTGATGAGGTTCAGCATCACCCACTCTTCTAACACAGCTTCATTTCTTATTCTCTCTGTCCGCTTCACGCGTTCCATTCTTCTCCATATCCACATTTCAAATGCTTCTATTCGCTTCTCTTAACTTCGTCGTAATGTCCATGTTTCTGTCTCTTACAATGCCATACTCCAAACAAAGCACTACACTAGTCTCTTTCTTAGTTTTTTTTCTTTTCCAGAAGTCCGCAGACATTGCTCCTTTTTTTATTAAAAGCTTTATTGGCCATTGCTATCTTTTTGACTCGCTGGCAGCAACTCATGTTACTGCTTATAGTAAAACTCTAGTATTTGAAGCTGTCCACTTGCTCTGCGAATTCGCAAGTTTACAATCTTTATTTTTCTTCCTATGACATTGGTCTTCGTCTTATTTGCATTTATCTTCATTCCGTACTGCTCACAGCTGTCATTTAGCTCCAGTAGTGGTGGTGGTGGTGGTGGTGGTGGTGGTAATAATTTAACGACGTTGTAGCAACTACTGAGTTATTTAGCGTCGATGACATTGGTGATAGCGAGATGTATAGAGCTTCTGACTACAAATCTAGCTTGCCCGGGTTCTATTTCTAATAGGAAAGTGGATGTCTATTTTCATACGTAGGGGCTGTGTGGGTGATCCTTTCCTATGTGTTTATCTGGACGCTGACCTTATTAAGATTCCTGCTTCTTCGCAATGTTATTTCTCTATGATACCATCATCAGGATTCCTACTCGCTTGCATAGTATTGCAGTATTTCCTGATGACGCTATTTTCAGATTCCTTTCCCTATAGAGCCATCATCAGGATTTCTGCTTGCTTACATAGTAAGATCATTACACTATTTCCCTATGTTGTCATCAGGATTCCTGTCCACTTGCATAGAGATTCAGTATTTGGCGATGACACTACCGTTAGGATATTCTGTATATTATATAGCCTAGTCAGAACTGCACGCATTGTATTCTTCACCTGACATAATTAGGAACATTAAATCCAGACGTTTGAGATGGTCAGGACATGTAGCACGTATGGGCGAATCCAGAAATGCATATAGAGTGTTAGTTGGGAGGCCGGAGGGAAAAAGACCTTTAGGGAGGCCGAGACGTAGATGGGAAGATAATATTAAAATGGATTTGAGGGAGGTGGGATATGATGACAGAGAATGGATTAATCTATCTCAGGATAGGGACCAATGGCGGGCTTATGTGAGGGCGGGAATGAACCTTAGGGTTCCTTAAAAGCCAGTAAGTAAGTATATAACCTAGTATTTTTCAGTGATAACATTAGTATTCCTGCCGCTTTGTTTACTATTTCCCTATATCTTCCCTATATTTTGTGTAGTATAATAATTTTTGTGATTTCATATTCAGGATTCGTATCTACTTGTACAGAATTATTTCTTGGTTACCTAATTTTGGTCCCACCGTATTTATAATGATGACGTAGTAAGTACTAGTTGTTATATGCCTAATTTCTTTCTGTGTCGGGTTTCCTCTATGATCACAGTATTGAACTACAACTTGGTGATCATATGCATAACAGATCAGAGAACACAATAAAACGTTTTACTCAAAAAGGGCACATCCTCTAAAATGCCTTTCTTACACACAGCCCCTCTTATTTCCTCGGATGCCTAATTTTGATGCCAACACCGTGCACTGTTCGTGCTAACGTAGTTAGTACTAGTTATTATATGCCTCATTTGTTTCTGTTTCGGGTTTCCATACCATTTTCAGCACCTACGACATTCCTACTTCGCGACTTGACTCTGGAGGGAAAACTGTAGGATTCCCGTGACTTGCGATCACTGCATAGTTCGATTTATCTTGCGACAACAGACAACACTTCAGTAACGGAGTAACGTCCGTGGCGTGACTTAGTTATGCCGGCCCCTTATTTTGACAAGAGTAAAAATAATTAGATGTGTTACGATGATAATTTACTGACTTCAGTTCAGAAGTGGTTCAGCATATTTATGTTTTAGCCAAGAACTTAAGTTCTCATTAATTTTAATAATCGGTGTTTAAGATTGTATCTGTGAGCCCTTGTTTGCAGCGAGAGGGTGAAGATGTATCAGGCCTCATATCGTGAAGCGTATCAGCGCATTACTATGCATGAGGCACTCCTCTGCCACACACGCCCCTGTATTGCTACATGTAATTGAATTAAACTTTCCGCCCTCTTTTTAAAGCTTTAATGCTTACCTTTTTCTATCCTGTATAAATTTCCTGTATTTTTTATGTAAGCGGTTGTAGGATATTGATCTCACATTACGTTTCCAGCACCAGATTCCTGAGCGGTATACAGTATATATATGTATTTATGAGTAGAAGGTAAAGATATTTACTTCTGCAATAATCGTAATAAATACATGCATGCATAGCCTACATACATACATACATACATACATACATACATACATACATACATACATACATACATACATACATACATACATACATACATACATACATTTTGTACGCACACACACACACACTTAATTTCTGTAATAGTGAAATAAAAGCTCACTTCAAATATTATTGAAAGGAAAAATCCCCTCCTTTCCTGGAAATTCTATTGCCATTCATCATACTAAAATTTACTTTAAATAAAATAGCCCAATTTGTTGCAGTACGTAGTCTCTGATACCATTTACTTTTGTTTCTATGCGTTAATAAGTAACATGTAATGAACAGTATATACGGTACTTTTAAGTATATAATTGTTATTTTTGGTTTTGAATAAAATTATACTGTAGTCTTCCTAAAATAATAAATCAGTTGTTATTGGAAAAGGAGCGAAATTCCGGACACAGACTTTGAAGATTGTCGTAAAAATGTAAATAAGGAATCGATAATTGATGATAAATTGATATAGAAAACCCATCTTCCTCAATTTCCGATTCCTTGCTACGGAGCTATTTCCGTATACACTGTAGCAAACAATTCACAATCAGCTGGAAAGACTTTTCTTGATTGTGACTGCTTCAAACAAGTAGACATAAAACAACTGTAGGCTGTTTCTGCCTACTTAGAACAAACAAAACGTTTCGTCTGCTTAGTGTGTTCGTGTGACAGGCTCTAACCTGCTTATCAAGAGCTATATGTTAACAACTGGGAAAACTCCATTGTCGGAGGTTACTAAACCTTATCGTTGCGCTGGAGACGGAGTCGGAGTGTCCCTCCATTAATCTGAATCATTGTCGCTACTGATTGACAAGTCGTCTGATGCATCACTGCTATCGGTTAAATATTCTCCTGACGAAATTATTGTCAGTTTCACTGTCTTATTACATTAGCAGTAGAAACATTTTGTTCTTTGTTATTTTTAACGTGCTCAACACATTTCTTCCACTTGTATTTCCCATACTCTGCGAAAAGGCTGCGACACAATCGTTCCTTTACGTTAAGTGGGGACCCAATTTCTGTTGCAAAAATCCAATTGAAAAGACTGGAGACAACTGACTAAACATTTTAGTCTGTCCCTTTAAGTAAATGAAATCAATCAAAACAATATATGCTTGTTTTTAAAGCATGGTTGGGTTATGAAGATATAATATTTATGCACGCGCTACTTGACGGACCGCTTGCAGTCAGACATAAACTTAACAAGTGATGATATTTTGTTGACTCATTCTATTAATATGTTTTTTTTTTTCAACGTAAAGTACAATCTATTTAGCCGATTTCATATACTGCAACTACCTACTTATCTGTTCAAGAAAAAAAGTTTATCGCTGATCAATTTTATACTTCAAAAACATATTTTTCCACACTACAGAAGTATAAAACAAACCTCAATTAAGAAGTCTTACATTTGTTATATTGCGGTGACTCAAAACATCTTAAAAATCTGCAAATAATACTCAACATGCTTTTTTTTCATATTAGAATCTGGCTACTACTTTTTGAGTTATTATTAAGTATAAAAGTGCGAAAATATTCTGCTTCGTCGAAAACCTACGTAAGTAACGCCTCCCGTTATTGGCTGACAATTAGGAAGGAGGAGGTCAATATTATATTGTCTCACTCTTTAAGATTGAAGCATGCGCAGACCAACGGAGTTTTCTAAGTTGTTTCTCTATAGTTAGTTGGTTGTAGCAAACCGTCTGAGTCAGTTTCAATCAACCTGTAACTGTTTTGTTTCATGCAATGTGGTTTAGCCCTAAATCTGTCACGCAACACTATTTTCTGTACTGTTCTGTTTTCAACTCAACTCTTTACTTTGATCCATATCAATTCGAAATCGGTCAAATAATTTCGCTCGCACATCGGACGGAACTCCTGGTCTGACTCAATTGTAGGGTTTCCAACATTGTTTTCTTACATCAGCATGTAATCTCTTTTTATATTTTTATTTATTTCTTAAGTTGATTAAAATGTTACCTTCATTATCTGCGTAGGATCTAGCCGAGATATTTTCTCAATACACATTTCTGTAAAATATTACAGAAGTACCGGTGGTATTATTGACAGTAACTGTTGGCTGGAGACAGAAGCATCTACATCCACTTTCCCATAGATGGTGCGATACGTTCTTACCAATTTGCCTGCTACAAGAAGTAAATGACTGACATTTATATAATTAAAAAGTCCCCGTCAGGCATTGCGTGTAACCTTATGTTTTTTAACATTCTTCACGTGCTTGCGAGTACAAAGACAAATAATTAATTAAACAACCCTTGACGAACTACTTGAACTGTGACGTAACACGATGTTGCTCTTTTTTCTTCCATGGGAATTTCATTAGCCTCTCTATCTTTCCCTTGTTTATAATGGCCGCCATAGGTCAACAATGTGGTGCGCTCTTTTAATGAACCAGTTTTTTATTACAAACTTACCCCCGACACAGCACGTGTTCAAGCTACTGTGGAGGGAGAGAATCTTCCGTAATTTTCTATAAATACGGTTTGAAAATTGAAGAATCAGAATGTAAACGCTTAGGAAACAGGGTGACTTCCCGTAATTGCTATCCTCACTTCAGCGTTTTGTTCTGATTTTCGAAGTAACAACGTTCATCTAATATATTTTTATACTTACTGCAGTTATAAACTCTAAATAAGCTCTATAGTTGATTAAGAAAGTCACAAGTTTCTAAATTTTCTTGCCCATGTTTGATGTAGTACTAAAAACATAACTTCTTATCGCGGTATCTCTTAAATCAAAATCAGCTATTCACGTGTGAATTCCCCGCTTGGGCTGATTACCTGGTTGGGTTTTTTCCGAGGTTTTCCCCAACCGTAATGTGAATACAAGGTAACCTCTGGCGAATCCTCGGCCTCATCTCGCCAAATATCATCTCGCTCTCACCAATCTCATCGACGCTAAATAACCTAGTAGTGTAGAAAAATAAAACAAAAAAAATCCAAAGATATTTACATATCTTAAAGATACTATTTCCAAAATTAAATCCTTGATACAGCGTCGTTAAATAACCAACTAAAATAAAATAAAAAACGTGTGAATTTTGTAAATACAAGAAATCTTCTCAAGCGTAACTCAAAATATATGAGACAAACTTGAACGTACAAGCACAGTATAAAGTAAGTTTGTATAGAAGATATGTCTCAACTTTTACATAAGCCTACTCAAAATGATGTTTTAGCAGTATTAGATTACGCTCAGAATTTAAACTTGAACATAGGTACAACACTCTGACGTAGACAGAAATACAAGCAAGATAATTTGAGGATTCAGAATGGAAAACGTATACGTAAGAAATCACGAATTCTATTAGTACTCGAGGGCTAGTGTCGTTTAAAAGAATCTTTTGTGTGGGAGTTTGAATTGTTTGTTGTTGAAACTAGTTTTGTTCGCATTGTGTAATACAGTTTGAGTGTCAATTTTGATATTACGAGAAAGTTTTGTAGTGCTGCTGGTTGTTTGTAGGTGTATTTAAGGAGTTAGATACAGCTTACAGCAGTAAAATTTTGTAAATATTCAACTTTTTTTTCCTCCATTACTGTATCTTTTACGATGATGAAAATTAGTATGTGTAAAACACTGTCTTTCTGCTATATGGAAAAAAATATTTTTACGATTTAAAAAAAAAATTATTTACATTTTTTTTCCCCCAAAATTTAGTTCACTGCGCAGTGAAGAAGCGTTTCCCACATAACTAAAAACTATCCAATATTTTGTGATGGAATTTTTTTGTGTCTTTATACATGTCATATCTACAATATGAGATAAAATCATTTCTCTACCTTTGAGAGATTGTCTGATAAAAAAAAGTCAAATATCAGTATTTTCTTCCAACACAAAATAAAAAAAAAAAAATATTATTTATTAAGGAATATAGTTGAAAGAGTATGATATTGTAAACATGAGTTTCAGCAATAAAATAAAAGAGAGAGAACACGAAAAGGTTAACAAGTTCATGAGTTATGAGGGAAACGCTTCATCACTACAGTAAACTGCCACCATTTTGAATTTTGAAAAATATATATAAATATATATTTTTTAAATCGTAATTTTTCATATAGCAGAAGGACAGTGTTTCACGTATACCAATTTTAATTATTGTAGAAGATACAGTAATGGAGGAAAAGAATATTGAATATTTTCAAAAATTTTACTGCTATAAGCTGTACCTAACCCCTTAAGGACGGAGAACATGCCGATGAATATAATGGTAACTAGATCTTCCATTATCGCGTCACCCCTGTTAGTAATTGAATCATTCCCTTTGACGTAAACTTCAATTTAAAAAGCTTGGAGCCACTAAGCTTTTAATTTAACTTCGTTAGGTTGCATTAGTGGGACATTATTTTGAATGTAGAATTTCTTGTCAGAATGAGGTTTAGATCCCATCTTTGCACTTACAGTAGATAGAGAGAAAAGTTATCTAACCCCCTCATCTCCCCTTCTTTCAAGATATAAAATGTAATAATCCTGGATTAAAATGCAGTACAACTCATGGTGGTGTTGCATTGACGAATTATATTATTGATTCTCTGCGGAGATAAAGCAATTATGGGTCGCCTGCACTGAAATAGAACTGCCACGCCGCCAGCTTTATCGTGTGAACTTTCGCTGTCAGACGGACGGATAGGGATCATGTCACACCCAATTAACCCCGTTGTGTTGTTCGAAGCCGAGTTGTTGTTGATGCTTCCACCAGACCTTAAAAAAGCACGCAATTAATTGTTCTTGTGTGTCTTTTTCGTAATGTGCACATGCTATAAAGATAGTAGATCTCCCTGTTCATGAACTTGAAACTTGACATAGGCTAATATACACGTCTTCATATGTGATGGATATGGACAGTGTCATTGTGCTGACCTCTTAGTGACGAAAAATAAGTGGTTTCATGTCTCATAATCATTACCCCCATACACCTCTCTTGCGAGTTATAATACGAAGAAATTAATCGCTGATCTTATCTGATCCCTTATTTGTGAGATAAATTTTCTGAAAATGTATTATGTGTCTTTCTCGTGTTAAATTTTGTATTACCTGCTTAACATGTTTCAGCCTATTATCGGCCATCTTCAGAACTGGTTGTTGCTGGTCTTGGCGCTACAAACAACACAAACAAACAAATACAACCACACAGACATATACAAACTCAAATGCAACATCTGCAACAACTTCTACATAGGACAGATAGGTAAATCATTTCAAACACGTTACAAAGAACACATCACAGCCATAACAAAACCACAAAACACTTCCACATATGCAGAACACATCACAAATGCTAACCACACCTACAGAGACATCAACACAGACATGGAAATTCTACATAGGCCTATGCAACCAAAAAGCTAGAAACTAAACACACTAGAAAAATACGAAATATACAGACACACAAAAAGACATCCAAATGAAATTCTCAATACACAACTCAATTTCAGAACACACACACTCTTTGACTCCACATTACCTATACAAACACACCCCCACAAGAAACACAAAAGGCGCCAAGACCAGCAACAACCAGTTCCGAAGATGGCCGATAACAGGCTAAAACATGATTAGGTAATGTAAAATTTAACACGAGAAAGACATAATATGTTTTCTGAAGTGATATAGTGTTAAAAGTTGTGTAATCAAGATTTATAAATTTTCTGGTTATTTAGTTTGTGGCAGATTCATGTTTCAATACGACATTTAGTAACATTTAAATTAAATAAGGTCGCTTATTGCTGTATTTTGTTGAAAATGTTACAGATTTAAGTTATTAATTTTATTTTTCTTGTTTGTTCTAGGTGAGTGCAATGTAATCTAATCCTCATGTGGCGTCTCCAGGTAATACAACTTTATTTTTTTGTTAAATGTGTAGAGTGAGACAAATCCATTCACACTTAGGCTACCTATTTTGGTCCATTGTGCAACTTCCTAATTTTCACGTGGACGGGCAAGGGTTGGAAAATTTTTCCTTCCTGAATTCCTCTCATTTAGGGAAAAGGTTCTTCGTTTCGTAATCTATGTCTTGGACCTCCCAACTTCGCTTTTTCACCGGAAGGAAGGTATGCTATGAATTTAATCATCTCATCTCATCTCATCTCATCTCATCTCATCTCATCTCATCTCATCTCATCTCATCTCATCTCATGTTTGTTAGCAACTGTCTCACAAGTATTTTATTTCTGTTCATTTTGTGAAGAGTACGATGTATTGTATGCACTTTGATCGAATGAAGGATATTTGAATTCCACAGGCTACTACATAAATTTTTCGAAATAACTTCTCAGAATTATAGTACCTATTTATTGAAATTGTGTGCAATTTTCGTTGCTTCTGTGTAATTTTTAATTTATCGGTTAACTCAGTTTTTCAAACATTTTTCAGTAGTATTTTTTGACCCATGTCTTTTGGAGATTATATTCTGTACATCAAAGAAACGATATTTGTGTATCGATTATGAACGTTAATGTTCGAGCGATTGTGTGATATTGTTATGCCTGTAATACTTATGTTCATTGGTTTGTTATCCATAATAATAATAATAATAATAATAATAATAATAATAATAATAATAATAATAATAGTAATAATAATAATAAGTAGCGATGGTATGGTAGTATTATGTTAATTTCCATATGTGTGAAATATTGACCATATTCCCTTTGCGAGGTAATAGTTGCCGGCATACTGGTAGAGGGATAGGATCTCAATTCCGCACAATTGATAAACGTAAGATCGGATTTAAATAATAGTCGTAATGATTTGCTCGATCTACAAATATTTTCTTTCATACTGTAGTAATCACCAGACGAAAACTTTTGTTTTATCATTAAAACGTATGATTTTTCCCCTTTGTAACACGGTGAAACGAAGCACCAAAATGTTCATACTACACTGAACAAAGTAAAAACCTATCTGATCCTAAGTTTATTGAGAGTGTACAAAATTGAAATTATATTACGTAGTTTTAGTTGTTATTGTACCTGGTTATATAATGCATGCTAATAAAATAATAGTTTTTTGAATATATATTTAGTCTTCTATAAACAAAAATGGTGGTAAAAAGTAGGATTGTCAACTTCACGTACGTATCAAGCACTAAATGGTCACCAGTTTTCTTTCAATAGTCATTACCGTAAAAAGAATGCCGCACTTTTAATAAACCTAAGCTATAAAAGCAAGTACTAGTAAAACTATGCAGTTTCTCATAGAAATGGCAACATATGCAAAGAAAATATTTTCCGATATACATTTATATGCCCAATGAAATTCACGTAACTCTGGAACTAAAGCGTAACTGTCAAATAATATCACTTTTTCATACGTAGCAAAGTGCTAAGTGCGCATAAATCGGAGATCTTTCTGCCATACTTGTTCTACCTGTACTGTAGTTGTTAGACAACTGTTTCTCGTCAGAATGGTCGGGGATCGAATATCGCTTGATATGTAGTAGTATGTAGTGGACAAGGCGGCTGTGGCCACGTTTTCCCAAAGCATTCGGTTTCCTCTGCTGTTATATCATCAAATATATTGTAGTTGGACCACATCATGTTTGAAGAGATTATATGCTGCTGCTACTACTGCTACTACTACTACTACTACTACTACTACTACTACTACTACTACTACTACTACTACCACCAATTTCTGCTGCTAGTAAGCGCTACTACTACTACTACTACCACTACCAATAATTGCTGCTGCTAATAAGCTGCTACTATTAGGCTACTGCCAATTGCTGCTGCTAGTAAGCTACTACTACTACTACTACTACCACTAACAATAATTGCTGCTGCTAATAAGCTGCTACTATTAGGCTACTGCCAATTGCTGCTGCTAGTAAGCTACTACTACTACTACTACCACTACCAATAATTGCTGCTGCTAATAAGCTGCTACTATTAGGCTACTGCCAATTGCAGCTGCTAGTAAGCTACTACTACTACTACCACCAACAATTCCTGCTGCTAGTAAGCTGCTACTACTATCACCAATTGCTGCTGCTAGTAAGCTACTACTACTACTACTACTACTACTACTACCACTACCAATAATTGCTGCTGCTAATAAGCTGCTACTATTAGGCTACTGCCAATTGCTGCTGCTAGTAAGCTACTACTACTACTACTACTACTACCACCACCAACAATTCCTGCTGCTAGTAAGCTGCTACTACTATCACCAATTGCTGCTGCTAGTAAGCTACTACTACTACTACTACTACCACCACCACCACCACCAACAATTCCTGCTGCTAGTAAGCTGCTACTACTATCACCAATTGCTGCTGCTAGTAAGCTACTACTACTACTACTACTACCACCACCACCACCAACAATTCCTGCTGCTAGTAAGCTGCTACTACTATCACCAATTGCTGCTGCTAGTAAGCTACTACTACTACTACTACTCTACTACCACCACCACCAATTCCTGCTGCTAGTAAGCTGATACTACTATCACCAATTGCTGCTGCTAGTAAGTTGCTACAACTACTACCAATTGCTGGCTGTTAGTAAGCTACTACTACTACCACCAATTGCTGCTGCTAGTAAGCTGCTACTATTACCAAATGCTACTGCTAGTAAACTGCTACTATTATCACATTTAATACTACTAGTACTGCTAACTATTACTACTACTACTACTACTACTACTACTACTACTACTACTACTACTACTACTACTACTACTACTACTACTACTACTACTACGATTCTAGTCCTTAACTCTTGAGCATGTCATCAACATCATGTATAGCCTATTTTGTTAATACAGAATAGAACATAGTGTTACAATTGTAATTGTTAATAAAGCTGACATAAATATATGTATTATGTCTTTGTATTCCTGCTTCTTGATAACTTAACTACTGCATACCGCGTAGTCCCTTCATATTGTTACAATAAAATTGTAATTTTGTAATTTTAGTAGGGGTTATGTCATTGTATCAATAAATTTAGATTAATTGACGGTGTGAGCCGGATTTCGCGAGTGGAAGTTGTCCTTTCCAACCCGTCACATACGTTCGTATGTCTGTAGATTTCTGTCACAGATACCGGTATTTAAGAAATTACTTGTAACTCATTCATGAATTGGTGTGCAAGAATTCCAAACATGACAGGGACAAATGTCTTGGTTCTTATCCACACGTAGTTCGGCGAAATTCTAAGACTGTGCGTTTTATCTGTGAACTAATGCAGTACAAACTGGCAAGACAGTTATTCGTTCTCCATGCCACGCAAGAATCCGTGTTTGAAAGATTGGTGAGCTTGATTGCTAAGACGCTGACACCGCTACTCTGTCAAGTGATAGCGACATCACATTCTGAAGTAAAAGGAACCACATGTTCTCGGTGTCGTAGATGATTATGCAAATTTTATGTTAGAAAAATAAATGTAATACGTGGGATTTGTTTGTTGTGATATTCTTTGTAGTGGTAGGTGAAGGCCGAGCGTTGTACTGATAACACATTACGGGAGTTCTAGGCTTGGGTATATTACATGTTAATATTGACAACCAAAGTTTTGTGTATTATTTAACGACACTCTATAAACTGCTAGGTTATTCAGCGTTGTTGTAATTAGTGATAACGAGATAGTATTTGGCGAGATAAGGCGAGGGTTAGCCGTGAATTACCTAACATTCGACTTAGGCCTACGGTTGGAGAAAACCTCGGAAAAAAATTAACTAGGTAATCAGCCCGAGCGGATATCGAACTCATGCCTGACTGCAGATCAGGATCTACAGACAAAGTCGCTACCGCCTGAGCTGCGTCGGTGGCAAGGAGATTAGAATGGGATAATAGGGAGAAAGAACGGAAGAATTAATGAAATTATAAAATAGAGAATGAGGAAAAGATAACATAGGAAACAAAGAAAATAAAAGATGGAGGGGAAAGGAAAGGATACACAAAAAAAAAGATGGTAGGAAAAATAAAATAAGAATGAAAGAAGTATATTGAGAAGCAGTGGTGTAGAAAAAGAGTAGGGCAGATAAGGATGGAATTATGAAATAAATAAGAATGAAATAAAGAAAGTGCGATATTAGAAAGAAACATACCGGTACTTCACATTTAAGAGAGGAAGAAAGAGGTGGAAGGGACAAACAAAATAGAATAGAGCAAAAGAGGGAATGCTAGAACTTAGAAAAAGGAAAGAAGAGAAGAAATATAAAGGAAGGTACAACATTCTTTTCCCAGTTTTCTGAAACTGATTAAATTAATCGAAAAAAAAAAAAGCCTCTTTCATGTTGATAAGACAAAATCGATTCCTTTTCTTCAATATTTGCATTAATTTAGTTTTATCATTCATAGTGTTCTGTCAAAGGGCAGGTCTTTCACTGCAAACCCAGCATTCTCCAGTTTTTTCTATTTTCTGCCTTCATAATATCCATTTTATCTTAGTGTCTTCTATTATTTGACATCTTCCTCTGCTCCGACTCTTCTCCCGTTCACTATTCCTTCCAGTGCATCCTTAAATATGCAGTTTCATCTCAGCCAGTCACCCAATCAATTCCTTTTTCTCTTTCTGATCAGTTTCAGCATTATTCTTTCTTCACCAATTCTTTCCAACATAGCTTCATTTCTTATTCTGTCTGTCCATTTCACACGGTCATTCTTCTTCATATCCAGATTTTAAGAGCTTCTAGTTGCTTCTCTTTACTTCGTCATAATGTCCATGTCTCTTCCTCCATACAGTGCTACACTGCACACTTCCTTAGCACTTCACTAGTCTCTTCTTTAGTTCTTTTTTCCAGAGGTCCACAGAAGATGCATTTTTTCTGTTAAAAGCTTCCTTTGCCATTGCTAGCCTCCTTTGACTTCAACTGTCTTGTGATTATCATGCTTGCCATTACATCAGAGGTTCGTGGGTTTAAACCCTCCGGAAGAAAAGTAAAACTGCTGGAGGGGGGAGTGCCGTAGACTTACGGCATACACAAGAACTCTCTCCCTGACTGAGAATATTTCGGGCAAAAGTTTTCAACAATTCTCTCCCAAGTCGGAACTGTAATCATATCTGCGGCCTAACGTGCACGTGGGTCTGTCACGCTCTTAAAACTTGCAATCAATACCATCCAAGTATTCGAAATGTTCTTTTCTCGTTACTTGTAAAGTACGCAACGCACGGTACTTCGAACTCTGTAAGGCTTTCTTCCACTTCCTCGTCTGCTAATCCACTATGTGGCATATAAACCTGCACTAGCATTAAGTTCATTTTCTTCCCCAGTAGTTTGACGATTACAATCCGGCCATCTACATAACGCACTGATATTACTTTATCTTTCACACGTGGTCCCAGTAATATACCAACACCATGACTTCCTTTACATTCACCACTTGAATAAAACACCTTAAATACATCACTCAATATTAATTGAAATTTTATTTCAACACCTGTGTCTATCATCACAAATTCTATTTAATTTTAAGACTTCGAATTGTTTGTTACAAATGTGTACTGCAATCTTCGGAATTAGTTCGCGGAAGGATCATGAGAGACGCTGATCTATAAATTTGAAATTATGCCATTGTATTCATATTTTATTTGCCATAAATATATTATAAAGGAAAATTTGTAAAGATGCTTTCGAATTGCTTACACACGGTCACACGATGCATTTCTGTAATGCTTCTCATTTTTTTAGGTAATACGATCCACGTTAATAATTTTTAAAAATAAAATATCAAATATCCTTTTAATTTGGGCACTTGTACCATAAATTGCAAAGTGGGATCATAGCCGTTACTTAGATAGTTCAGTCTGTTACTGGATTTAATCTTCTAGGACACTGTGATTTGTAATTATTTAAGTGTGCCTGAGCATAGAAATAAATCAGCTAATTGATTCCTGGAACCTCATTGTTAAGTTTAATAGAATAAACTTCAAGTAATTGTTTAGATAACAGTAAGTTTCTCGTCTGTTTAAATGAAGGTTAATAATGAAAGTGATAGAGGATTCAGAAAGTAATATTTTGAGATTACAGCACCTATGGTCGGCGATACTATCTTAATGCACCATTGGATTCCAAACGCATATGATGCCATTGGTTTATATAAGTTTTAAGAACCGATTGATAGCATCATCTTTGCTTTTGACGTCAAAAAACAGACGCCAGGAATCTTTGAAAGGATGGAGAAGAATCCCATGCTTCGCTGGTTATGCTTGCGTCGAGAGTTGTCGTCGCCATTTTGAGCAGTTATTGCAAGTCTGAAAGGCATTTGTGTAATGAAAATAAACTTACAACATTGTGTTAAGTCTGTAAAGCTTCATGCAACTTGTTAAATAATAAATCACCTTTCAGAAACGCTCTTCACCCATTTTTTACGTTTACACGTCTTCTTGAACTTTGGAGCCTTCAGTAGACAGCATCAGTCATGTATCCCTTATCGAAATAAAAATCTAATTATCCGGACTATTTGGGGATTGGCATGATCCGGATATGTTGAAGTATACGGATGATTGTACCAGAATTGAGAATCATTCTAGCAACATGTTATTGTGGAAGTGCAGTACTGCAAGTATTACGAGTAAAAGAATAAAAGTTACAAATACTTAAACAGAAAAAGCATTTGTTTGAAGTATTGTACATACAACGAAACATTAAAAGGAACTGCAGTATTCATACTATTGCAGTACAGAGGGTAGAAGGGAGAGCCAAGGCCATTTCTCTGCGCCTAGCAACCGCACAAAACAACCGGACGGGAGTGAATACATTCTGCAACACATTGTTCAGTCTTTTAAGTCACAGAATAAATAATTTTTTAATTTCCTGAGAATCGATCCGCATAATTGGCGATGCGGATATTTGGTGTTCTACTGCACTCATCTTAGGAGAACTTCAAATAATAACTTCGTAAATTTGTGTGCAAATAAGTAATATATATTTCTTACTAACGCCGCGGAGTAGGATGGATGGAGATGGTGATAATGACGGCGAAATGAACCCAGGATCCGGTGCTGAAATTTACCTGCGTTTGCTCTTAATAGGTTGAGGAAAACCCCCGGAGAAAGCCTCAGCTAAACAACTTATTGCAACAATGATTCGATCCCGAGACCCCGTAGTCAGACACCTTGACCACTACTCCAACAAATGTGGTCATTAGTAATATATAGGAAAGTTAACCTAGTAATTGTAGTTGCCAATAATGGTATGGACTCTCGGGTACAAAAAATATGTAGCGTAGAATGTTACGTTACCGGTATACTAACATTTGAATAACCTCTCTACTTGTAAACTCTTCCAGGCGACAACATGTGCAGCAACTTTTTAAAATGAGGCACCTTCCAAAGTGACGGAAAGAACAATCATTTGTAACAACCTCTTACACCTTACAGAGTTCGAAGTATCGTGCGTTGCGTACTTTACAACCAACGAGAAAAGTCCATTTCGAATACTTGGATGGTACTGATTGTAGGTTTCAAGAACGTGACAGACCCACGTGCACGTTAGGCCGCAGATATGAATAAACCCATTGGCCTGCCTTACAGTTCCGACTTGGGCGAGAATTGTTGACAAATTTTGCCCGAAGTATTCTCAATCAGAGAGAGAGAGAGTTCTTTTATATGCCGTAAGTCTACGGACTCCCTCTTCCAGCAGTTTTACTTTTCTTCCGGAGGGTTTAAACCGACGAACCTCGGATGTAATGGCAAGCGATAATCACAAGACAGTTGAGGACGAAATTACGAACACTAATTGAAGAACGAGTTTTTACGTTTATGTTCTTAATCGGAAGCCAGTGTGTTCATAAAGTAATAATAATTGTACTACTTTAAAATGCCCCATTTCTTTTTAAACCTGTCATTTCCTGATCTAAATTGAAGACCTGAGAATGACTAAGTGGTTAAAGAGTTAAAGACCAAGACAGTAGTTTTGAGGTAATCGAGGAAAATTGTTTTCATATTTTCTTTCATCATTCAGTATCTGTCTTAATAGACTAGTAATTGAAAAAGTCGGATCCTTTTTTGACATTTTATGCTATTAAAGTGAATATCAATTGAATCTCCAATGAATTGTCAATAAAAAATGGAAATGGAGTTATCCAGTTCGCATACTCAATCAAAATTCTGAATTTCTTTGAATACAAAATGATAAAAAAATGTGAATTTAAAACATTATCTACCTTAATAACATTACTTAAAATTTGTTTTAGCATAAATAAAATAATCATTTCATGCCATTATAGTAATAATTAACTAAGCCCCTTTATAATATCTTTAGCAAATATAACCAATAAACGTATCCAGTTCTCACACTTAAAGAAAGAACTCAAATTTTTTAAGACAGTATGTGTATATAAATATAAATACTATTTATCAAAATATGAATTCCTGCTGTCAGGAAACATATATTCATATGCTAGTATTGTTACTATCCACTCCTACTTCACGAATATAATCATACCACTGTTTATACACTGGAGGAATGAACTTCTCTAGCGTCAAAATATCTCCCATTTTTTTCTGACTTATTGGCAATGGTGAATCGTACAGATTTCCAGCTAAATCCAAATTAATTTCACACACATGCACTCCTTTCTTCTTAGCAACAAAAGTATCAGACACGAGCATGTTGTGTGTCACGCTGAGAGTGAGAACAGGATAAGTTTGGTTTTTGTCCACTGCTTCTTCTCAACAAAAGTGAAAATCTAAAAATTTATAATATTCAGAGCTATCTAGTTCTCTTTGTATGAAGTATTTCACTACATTTCACACCAATAAATGGAGTAAGAACTATAGTTGCGTTTCGCATTAAAATCTCAATTTAATAAAAAATTGTCTTTATCCACTAACCATTCTCTGAACTTCAATTCTTCTGTTAAAATGTGAATAATGGTTCCTGATCAAGTATATGGGTCATGTCGCTGTATTCAGCCTTTCATTTGTTTGGTGAAGCTTCAATCTGAAAATAACTAACCCCTGGATGACGTCCAATTTTAGGTCAGTTCTAAAACTGGAGCACGACTCAGGAAGCCCGCAAAACTGGAATGTGCAGCAGCCATGAAATAAGTCAATAAAATTTATTAGCCAGGATGTAAATATTTGTGAATAACTATGGATTTGCAATAGCTACATCCCAAGTTGCACGTGCGTTGGACTCTTGGTTTTAGTGGAGAGCGTGCGGACTGGAGGTCGTGGAAGCGCGGTTATCATAAATCACATTTCATTGTGCTGTTCTGTAAGAGTGTTGGACAGGTTGTGAGGGTGTAAATTTACTCATTTGAGTAATGGAGAAAATGAATTTACTACACAGAAGAGTTGGAGGAAATATAAATGGTTCAAGAACTGGTAACATAATTTTAAAATGTCTGCACTCTATATACAGTAGACACTCTGGTATAGAGAAACCACGTAATAGTGTCTCTGCCAGATGTCTGCTCTCACCACAAAGACCGGAATCTGATCTCTGACAACCTGTGAGGTTTTCTATAGACAACATTATGTGACAGATTATTTATTTCCGAGTGCTTCAGTTTTCCTTGGAGTTTCAACGTCGTTGGTGTGTTTATTACCATTGCTATCGTCACGATCATCTCCTATCTTCAAGAACATCATTGCCGCCTTCAAGACCACCTCCATTATCAAGATCACCACCTCCATTTCATAGACGTGATAATAATCGTAATCAAAAAGACCATCATCGCCACGATTGCCACCTCTGTGTCATAATATTGCTGTAATCATCATCCCTGCTGCTGATATTTACTATCGAACTATCAAAAAATGATCCGGTGGCGTATTCCGGTTTTATGTAGGCCTATCTATAGAAATTTTACTTAGTTCCTTTTTGTTTACATTGGAAAGCAGTTTTCGAAATTTTAATTTTCCGTTCTTGAGAGGTATTCTTCTCATCTTGTTCTATAATTATAGTTTCTGCTTCTGGAATGTTGGTCAGGTCTTTATTATGTATTCATTGCGACATTGCTCGAGCCAAGTAGTATACTCTTCACTGATTTAAGATGTACAGTAATATTTCTTATTGTTACGATTACTTACAAGGCTACATAGTTTGGCAGATTCAATTTCATTATTAAGCTACACTGTTATCACTGTTTATTACTGATTCTGAATAAGTTTTTATTTAAAAGGCTAGTTAAATTGAAAGCTCTTGAGTGAGCAAAACTTTCCTGTGAAGTTACATAGCATTATTTTCTACTGATATAGCCTACTACTCATAATCGTAGCTCTAAGAAAACTTACAAGAAACATTCTCATGGGAGCAGATAAAAGTTATTTTTTTCTTGCATCATGTTAATAATGTGAAACAAGTGTTACATAAATTTTGGCCACTCGAGCATAATTACGAGGGGCTTCCAGAAAGTAAGTTTCCCTGGGGCCATTTACAGAAAGAAAACACAATTTCATGGAAAGATTTACCGCAATTGAGCTATTTTTCAACATATTCCTCACCGGAATTGCGACATGTGTCTTACCGTGGGATCAACTTCTGTATCTCTTTGCCGTAGAAGTTTGCCGCCTATGATCGGAACCAGCGTGTAACAGTCGTCTGCACCTCTCTGTTGATCGCACGGTATGACAAATGTCTAAGTTCCGGTGGGGAATATGTTGAAAAATAGCGCAACAATTGCTGTATCTGTTCCAATAAATCTTGCTATGAAATTGTGTTTTCTTTCAGGGAATCTTACTTTCTGGACGGCATTCGTAATTGCGTTCGAGTGGCTAATTTTTTTAAGCACCTGTTTCGACATTATTAACATGGTGCAAGAAAAGAAAAACTTCTATCTGCCCCCATGAGAATGTTTGCTTGTTAGCAGTATTATGTTCGGAATTGAATAATACGATTGTACACTTCGTGTGTTGGTTGCCCCTGTTATAAGTTGCGTGTGTCGATATGGGTAACAAGTGAACTGTTAAGGAGCTCAAGTCTGAACCTCTCCTCAAATTACACACATTGTTAAATATCTGCAACAGATAGCAAATTCAAAAGATTAGCTGCTCACTAAATTTAAACTTGCGAAATTAAACTTGAACAAACAATTTCGAAAGATTGAGTAGTTCCCAGTCTCGAGTAGATAGCACTCTGCTGGCAAAGTACGTTGAGTACAAGAACTTGTTTGTTAAGAGATGTAGAGGTGGAGATGAAGCAGCAGTGATATAAACGTTTACATTAAAAAATTCGAAAATCATCAGTTACTTGTGATTACTCTTGTGCTTAGTAAGTGAGAGTTAAGTTATTATAATTCATACTAGATGAAGCAATTATTAATAGTTATTTTATTGACAAAATTAGTATCCATTAATTTCCATACGTTTATTACGACTATTTTTTTTTCTTGGGCATTAGTAATAGCCTGGCTACTGGGATGCATATGCGAGCGATGTTTATAATAATCAGCAGCCACAGTCAAGAAGGATGTCCGTTCGTCTTCTCGTGAATAACTAACAATATCTTGACACAGCTATTCTAAGTTCACGCTATTGTTTCTTAATATAACATTGAAAGTAAAATTTCGCACTCTTACAGTGAAGGTGAACATTTTTTTTATTTGTATAACTGCTTGAGATCATAGTTTTCCTAGTAAGTTTTGTTCATCCTTTACTTCATACCTTTCAAGAGGAGATCAGTCGTACAAGAAACTGCAATGCCATACTTAGAGACACTGCTCTGTACTCGGCAGATCTTGCGTGACTGACGTAAATTTTTCAAGGTGTGAATATTATCTTGCGTCGTTAGTATAAATTATAATGTAATAGTTTCCGAGGTGAGAAATAATTGGTAGATTGAAGTTGCATAATGACCGAAATAAAAACTCCGTAAGTCGCTGGGGGGGGGGGGGCAGGGCAGTAACAGTGCTGATGCCGAACATCAATTTTAACACCTTATTATATTATATTCTAATAAAAAAGAAGGGTAGCATGTTAGCCGAAAGCTAGCTTCAGCGTAATTTGATCATTATCGTCAAATTTTAGAAAGGAAACGCCACTCTTCCACGAGGAACTCATTGAAACGTGTCTAGCGCGAAGTATTGCTGTTAATTATAAGGAAGGGGAGATTGCCGCCGGTAATATGCACCGCCTGACAGTCGTGGTGAGCATTTCTTTCTGGGTTATCCCATTGATCGTGGGTACTGAATAATTGGATTTGTTGAACATTGGATTGCATTCAGTAGACAATTGAAGTGTGCCAGAGTTTTTATAATCAGATCTTCAAGAAGCTTGTTCGTCATGGTAGGCTACATGCAACGATTAAGGCGCAGATGAGACACTGTCTGGTGGACACACTTCTAGATTCGAATCTCGCCCAGAACATGGGCAGTTGTTTCGTTGTCATTGTGTTCGTTTTATCTTGGAGTACGCAGCCTTGGCTGTGTGGTTACTCTTCAGCCAAGCTGTCCGTTTTTCGATTCTCGACGTGGACAATGGAATACGTTCACGGGACTCCATATTCCTTGTCATGTACTGTCCTGTGTTGTCTCAGCGGTGGCCTTGTGTCATGTTGACCACACGTCCAGGGAGGCCCGCAATGTGTTCATATGTAGTGTTATTAAACGATAATAGCCTACCCTTCCCTACAGTGCCAAAGTATTGGGTCTCGCACCATAGCATCGTCGTTTGAAGCATAATGTCTAGGACTTGCTTTACGGAATGAGTGGTGGTTCATGGGGAAGGAATATTCCTACGAAATTTTAGCTAGTGTATGGGATCGTTGGCTACCCAGTATCGTAATGAATCTGGGGAGCTACGATAGATAGCGAAATCCGTGACGGAAACCAGCTGTAACGGTTGGATGGCTCATCGTGATCATCACACGTTACCCTCGTTCTGGTTGGATGATCGTTCATCTCTGAGTGTACATCGCTGTGGAGTAACGGTTAACATGTCTGACCGTGAAACAAGCGGATCCGGGTTCAAATCTTGGTTAAGAGCAAATGTTGTGTAACTTTCAGCATTGGATCCTGGATTCATTTCGTTGGCATTATCACATTCATTTCACTTAGACGCAGATAACCATCACAATTGATAAAGCGTCGTAAAATAAACTAATAAAAAGACCTCTGAGCCATGTGGATATGAGGTCAGCTGTTGGCTGGTTGGCCTTGGCCCTCCATGGGCTGTCGCGCCACGGATTAGGGTATTACACCACATTGTATTGTAATTAGGCAATATAAAGGGGGATACAATTGACGGAGTACTGAAGAAATACAAAAAGAAGGATGTTATTATTTTTCCCTCTCACGCCAGTCGCCGGATACTTACGGTGCTATGCATAGAGATAGACATTTCGCTAGCCCGTGCTACGAGATTGCTAAACTAGCCCCGGCTATCGACTGATTACTTGTACAGGATTCCTATCATATCATATCGCTAACACTGGATTATGAATACGAAAAACGTTAGTTGCTGATCATCCACCGGAAGCCCGCGCTAAGAATGTCTATGAATATGGCCCATAGAGACTTTCAGTGACTGAAATAATACTCGTAGTGCGTTGACAATAGGTTTCTCATCTTTACCATCTGAAAAGTAAGGAATGTAAAGACAAGCAACTGATACTAATAACACCTCTTTCTCTTTTTCTAAATCAAATTTTCGGCTGTAGTTGTAGCTAAAGTGGTGGTAATGAAAGTGATGGTGGTAGTGATGGTAGATATAGTGCTGGAGGTCGTTGTGATGGTTGTCATGCTGCTCTTGTGTACTGTAGGTCACTGATGACTGTGGGACATTGTCTTACAATGGACACAATCGCATCTTTTCGAATGCCTTCTCTTTTGTCATCATTGAATAACAACTGCAGTGGAAGATGTCGTTAAATGAAGCAAGAAATGGTTGGGAAATACAACGCCAAGATATTTTAATGGCTGGTTCTTAACGAATATGGGAGGCAAGTCATGAATATCTTGGAGAAGATGTTTGTAGTTGAAGTGTTGACGTGTTCCATGTCCTGTCAGCCTACAATGCAGCTTTAACAGATGTATTGTAGGGGTTCCGTGTCGGGCAACACCATATGTCCTTTCTCCTTGGCTTAGTACTTCAGTTGACAGCTGCTGATATGACCCACACATACGAAAGTGTAACGTGGCTTTTATGGTTGTAATATAGGTCAATGTTAGCGAGATAATTCCCCATATTCTCTGAACAAGTAGGTTTATTTAATACATTGCGTAAATAGAGATGGCTCGTCATTATGCTTAACTCCGAGTCGGGTAAGTTTTCGCAAAAACTTGCGTCACGTGCTAGAAATATTACGACATGTGTAGAGTGAATCATAGTACTTTTAAACTGCGACCTCGTAACTTCTTTGTATTGCGGTACAGTGAATTAAATACAAATAGGGTAACTCATCAGAACATTGAAGACTTGCGTTACAATTACATAATCATATTATGTACTATGTATAATCGAAAATGGTATTTATGGCTTATGCTAAAATTGTCATATAAATGTAGAGTTTTAGAAACGGAGAATAATTTAATGTCTTTGGATATAGCATTTCTTATGTGGAAAGTCATAATTAATATAATCATATACCTAGGCCTACAGGTCTGTTCCAGCGTCACAAAATCAAAATGTATTCCATGTTATTTACTGATCTCTCTAGTGCTTCCTTAGTCTCCTATAGTCTATGTCTATTCTGTCTTTTGTTGGACGGTAGTTATAGAGTTGAAATGGAATTCTATGTGGCTTATCCTTGATAAATATTCATACCAATTCAGTCTTATTTTTGCCTTACTTCTCTTATACTCATACTTTTCAACGCCAGACGAACTGTCTTCACTTCTTGGTGCTCTAAAAGACTGTAACCAGGTATAAGGTAATCTGGTATTATTTCTACACCGTTTACAGTATTTGTTGTAGTTTATTAGTACTATACTTGTTTTTTTGAAAGATGAGACCTGACAGGAGCGTTGCGATCGGTAAAACAACTGAACGTCACATAACTTGGTAGGCGTGTTGCTATGGTAACAACGGTTGAGTTGCCAAACTTAACGTTCCCACGTGGAGAGTGCTTAATAGCTCTTTTGACATTTATTGTGCACACAATGTTAGCATTAGTACGTTTCGTGTTTAATTTTCTGTCGATTTTTATATTGTTTTCTTACCTTCGCGTCAATTGTCAATGAATGTTTTAACGTCAGCCATCTTAACGTCAATTGCTAGCTTCCATCAGCTGACAGCATGGTAGTCCATATTGGCAACATAACATTGTAGTTCCAAGCTCGGCCGCTTAACTGTCATGTCCCATCTTAAAAAAAAAAAAAAAAAAAAAAAAAAAAAAAAAAAAAAAAAAAAAAAAAGAACAAGTGTAAGTGTCCATATTTCTGGGCCACAGGTTAACATTGGAATCGCCACCACTGTAAAATTTAGTAGCTACTCCCCCCCTCTCTGTCTCTCTTTTCTCTTCCTAACCTGTGTCGCTACCTGTAAATTGTTTGTATTTATATTTTTGTGCGTAAGATGATACAACCAAAATAGCTCAAACTGGAAACCTGTTCTATTTCTGTTCTTATTAGTTCCGAAATATGAGTCATAGCTATTTAAATCTATTTATTTTTTTTCTGAGTAGATATTTTTAAAATACATGTTTCCGGCACTGAATTCAGTTTATTACTCGCTATAGCTTAAGTTATCTTTCTGAATCGGCGAGTAGCCTATTACTTGGCCATCTGCAAACAGTAGCCTATCGTACTTAGGGTTAAGGAGAGAGGTAGGCCTACTCTTTTATGGATAAAAAAATACATTTTTCAATGAACTTTTTATTATATAATACATTTTCTGTTCCTTGTAATGAAAGAATTTCTTAGATATCTGGTCAGGGCTGAAAATTAAAAATACTCGTATATTATATTACATAACATTATTCGCTTATTGGAAATTAGTGATTTTTCACTCACTACTGGTAAGTAGTCATCACTACTGCGTGAATGTTGACACATTTACGTTTTTATGGTAAAACCAACTGAACGTAGTAGTTTTCTAACATTACCATTACTGGTTCAACAGCTGTTTTCCAGCCTTGACCGCCACAGTGATGTGTCCATAGGATTCTGTCATTTGCCTCATTTTTCCGTCTTCTAATTGCACATCATGCTCTCAGATCCTCTTCCACACAATTGAGCCATCTATTTGATGGTCGTCCAATTTTTCTGCTAGTGAATGGGTTTGTAAAGGTGAGCTTTTTACATGGATACTGTTCATCTGTTCTAGACAGGTGGCCCAACCATCTTACTCTCTTTGATTTAATTTCTCTTATTATGTCTGGTTCTTTAAATAGTTGATATAATTCATAATTCCATCCTTAACAGGTCCATATATTCTCTGAGAATCTTTCTTTAAAAAATTCTAATTCTGTTTTCAACATGTTTTGTGTGTAATCCATATTTCAGAGCCATATAACAAAACAGGCCTTATCAGAATTTTGTAGGCTACAGTATGCATTTGATTTTTATTTGATGTGTGATCTAAAACGTTTCCATAGTCCGAAATAGCATCTATCTGCTGCTCTTAGTTTATGTTGGATTTCAATATTTAAATTATTTCTAGTATTAACCGTGCTACCCAGATATTTGAACTCTGAAACTTTTTATATAGGCTATTATAATTGTTAGTTTATAGAGAAGTAATGCTAATCGGTTAGATGCTCACCTCGACGTATTTCTCTCATCTATGCTTAAAACCCATTTCTTGTGCTTCATTTTGTAACAACATAGTTAAAAAAACAGAACACCCGAAAATGTCCCCAAAATCGGTGACCTCAAAAGCGTATCCCTTCTTCTTTAGAACGATAGGACTAACACAAGAAAAGGAGCATACACTCAGTCCCTGTGGGAAGAAGATTACTTTCGATTTCCCTGCCGTATGTCGAACCATTCCACTAGATTTGTACCTAAAAAAGCTATTGATGGAGATAATGTGCTCGCTATCTTCAAATTTATTGTACGGCACGAAATACAGTATGTATTAACTTGACACTGCTGTTCAGTGTGGAGTTGGCAATGTGTGTACTCCAGTTTCTCCATAGTTGCTTACAATGCCTACGTTGTTAGATTACGAGTGATATTTTTGTTTTGTTTTTTTTTTTTTTTACTTTATTATTTCCAGGATGTGGGAAGGAAGTGGTTGCTATTTTGAGATAAAATCTCTCTTCTAAGCTAAATAGAACGTAGAAAAAAAACTTGTTTTAACCGCAGTAAGAACAATGTCTTTTCATTTTGTGAAATGAAATTCATGCTTGTATTTAACGATTTGCTTGTGCAGATGTTGGTCAGGTTGGAGTTCTATATTCCTATGTGGTAGTTACAGAATACCGCAGATAAATAGAGATCTCCTAGTTCCACTGTGTCGGCTTGATTCATAGTATGGAAAATTTTTAGTTTTCCATAGTGTATTTGAAGTAAATACCTCCTATAGTTCGGAACTTCTAAGAGGAAAATATGCTTAAGGAGCTAAGTATCCGAAAAGTCAGATCTCCGGTATTGTTTTTTTACTGAAATGAAATTTAATTTTCCATGCATGTTCTGACAATTTACAACAGTTGTTAAAATTAGATACCTTGTACAGTACCTCGGCTCGGACATCGACCTAGACGTTACGCGGACTTGAGGTGAGCAAGATGTATTGAAAGTCAAAAATCCTTTGCGACACTTCCGCGTCGTACAGCTTTCATAATGTCTTAAAACGATAAGAATGACCTAGCTCTCGTACAACTTACAACTCGTTAGTGTATTAAAAAAATTGTATGTATGTATCCTTTGTGGTTCAAAAGGAACGGAAGTGTGATATATTGGATGTAATGAAATTCAGTAATTGAACATGTATCCGGACCGTTTCTAGAATTGTTATTACGCCTATCTAATGTTTCCATACCATATTATACAACCTCCATCACAAAACTGAATATGAAATACAAAATTTTTGCAGTTAGACGCCACTTGTCGTTTTGAAAGAAGGTCACTCGTAACTGGAAAGAGACGCAGCGCTGGCTTCCGAGTGGTTTCTCACCCCGTCCTCTTTGTGTGCATTAATACATTTGTTTACATGGGACAGACTCGGAAAGTCATCTTGCCTCTGCCCGATGTCCGAGCCACGTCTTCTCTGTGTGAATTGCGCCTTAGACAGAATCTAGACTCGTCACTGGAAAGCACTTGGCTCCACTGCTCCTCGGTCCAGTGTTCATGTCTCTGCGTAAAACATAGACGGACCCTTCGGTCTTATGGAATAAGCTCTGGGCCTTTGGCAGTCTTCTTGAGGCTGGGTCTGTTTCATGTAGCACCATCCTCATTGTATTCTCACTTACATTTGCATTGTGGACTTCTATCGGGCGATTTCGTGCCTCAATCAGCTCTGAGATGTCGGTTTCTCAGGACTTTAAGAAACGGCCTTCCCTGACCGAATGCATCATGGACAGCCTGATCCGGGTCTCCTCTGAACAGTATAAGAGTTCCTGGAAACGTTTTACAGTTGGAAGGATACTACTCCAGGACATACTCATGATCTCACCAACGTAGCGGTAGCTGCGGCCTTCATTTACAAGTGCGACTGCTATCGCCGAATACTCAGAGCTTAGAGGCATCTTATACGTATATTTCTCTCGTAAACCTCAAAATATCCAAAACGAATGTTCAATTAACGGTAAACATCGATATCGCAAGAATACCTTTACAACAATGCCTCTAAGTTCTAGCACACTAGATCTCGAAAACGATAAGGTTATAAATTATAAATAACGCCATTGTTGGTAACATTATACTAATGTAAGCTTTGTTAAAGCTCAGGATCTGTTTGAAAATGATTATTTTATAATTCTGTGATGATAAAGTAGGAGAAAATTTCATTTTTCCACATTTAGATAGATTTCATTAAAAAAAAAAACTAGGTGTCACTATTTTTTTTTTTTTGAGGGCAGTTTATTTGATGTAATACTGATTTCTGAAAATAAATGTTGCCAATTGTTACTTACTCGGTCCTATTTGCTTTTTAAAGCTTGTTTTCAAACTGTCTTGTCAATGCACCTGGGTCAATATGGCCATTAACATAGTTGATCATTTCGATTGGAAATCTTTCTTCTTGAAATAATGATGAGACTACCATAGGATTTTTATAAGACTGTTAATTTTTCATTTGTTATATGCGACATTTTTCTTCGCTGATCACGACGCTTTAGTAGACTAAATTATTGTACAAAGAGACAGAACGACACATCAACATCGAAAAATCTGTGGTCGTTTATATTTAACCTCTGAGTAACATACTGTCCAGGGTTTTTCCAGATTCTTTATAGTCATGTGTCATACCATCACTCTGGTTCTGTCGCTTTGTCTCATTGAATATCTGCTTCTCTCTGTTTCATTCCTTCCAAACATATCATAACTCGTGTCTATTCTACTCTTCAAATTTGTGCGGTTAGTAAAAATAGCTATATCTCATAAAATAAATTGAGGTCATGCACTCAAGTTTTCGGGTGATAAATTCTGTCTAGACTAGTAGGCGAGACAGGTCAGTTAGGAAAAATGATACACGAAGTAAATTTCATTTTATTTGTCTCCTACTAAAATAAAACACTGAGCGATAGTAAAGGACTTCGACTGGTTTGCTTTTAATGACTTGAGGATATGCTACCTTCGTTCCGATTCATGATTCATAACTACATTTACTCATGAGATCCCTTCTTGACTCTAAAACTAGGATCGGCACAAGTTTGAGCCATCGTATATATATAAATAGCCTCATCCATCTCTGGATATAGACCTGGAGATGAATGCAGGGTGGGTGGATGCCTGGTGAGCATTGGAAGACTCTTACTTACGCTGAACCATGTGCAACTGTTTGATGGCCTTTTACAAATTTTACTTAACATTAGTATCCAATATAATATTTTTCATACTATGCGTATATCGATCGATTCTTATTTTATTGTGCTCTAATTTTGGTGTATACAACAATATAATTTACGATGAAGTGAGAGCGAATTTACCTTCTTCATAACATACATTCTTGCATTTGACTTGTCATAAAAAATAAATTTGGTTTCCTCCTCATGTTCTCCCCTTTTACTTTTCATCTGTTACTGTCTTCCTTTAGTTCTCGTCTTTTTTTCTACTTCATGTTCTCTTCTCGTTTCTTTATCTTGTTCCCGTCTTCTGATTCCTCATATCCTTTCCTTTTTTTGCTCCTCATTTGTTCATTTGTTTCCTTCGTCTTCTCTTCATCTGCTCGTCTCCAACTGTTTCTCCAGGTGCTTTTCTTAATCAAATCTCTTCCGTTTCTCTCATGTTTTTCTCCATCTGGATCTCAGTCTTCTTTTCATTTCCTTTCTGTATATGTGGCTTCCCTCCATCTGGTTCTCTTGTTCTGATTTTCTATTTGCATTTCATCTGGTTGTATTCGCTTTTCTTCTGCCCCTTGTTCTGTTTCTTCTTTCCTTCCTTAGCTCTTCATCTCGTGTGAAGTTTGGCGAAAGTTCATATCTCGCCTCTTTACCATCCAACACAGGCCTGTCCAACTTGAGGGGGACTGGGGGGCTAAAATATCTAGACAATTCACGCTGAGGGCTACAGACTAAAACGTTTCACTCAGATAAATTTAAAAGTAAAGTACAGCAAACCAAAATGTTGAAATAGGATACATTACCAGTAGGCCGGAATGCAGAAATCAATGTGAGCATTGAGGAATGTCCGAATCCTTCACCAAAGTAGGGATATCCAGATCTTTGTAATAAAGAATCATCACTGAGACAGCTCCTGTACTTATTTTTGATAAGTTTAATGTTAGAGAAAGTGCTTCCAAACATTGAGGTAAGCTGCAAACCAAAATCTCTAAGCTGGGGAAATCTGCCCTCTGGAAGTAGCTTGAAAAAGTTGCGCCCTTTTTCAGTCCTGGTTTGAAGAAAAGGATCGCAGAGTTCCAGTTGATACTTCGATGGCTGATTATCAATATTCACATTCAAAGTGTCATTGAAAAGGAGCAGTTTATCCTTAATATTTTCAAAATCAGAAAATCTTTGATCGAATTTTTTAATAATAACTTCAATATTTTTCACAAAACTCAGAAAAATTCTCACATTGCAACTTGCTATTTTGTGATGAAGTAATCCGACTCCCATGTATCTTTATAACTTATATTTTCATCTTGTATTTTCCTCTTCTTGCTAATGTTGCTCATGTTTGCTCTAACTGTCTATCTAACACTGTCTGACAATAAGCACGAACAGACGAAAATGCGTACATATCCTCGCGCATGCAGACAAATGAGAAAACAGGCTTGCAAATAGCAAAAATAAAAATATCCTCCTGACACTGGTGCTCTAAGCACGGCCGAATCGTTGCTATGCTCGTGACCATAACCTTTAACAAAGATTTCACTAGAGTCGTTAGTATGCAACACCTGCGTTATTGCGCGAAATTTCAAACCGAAATCGGTTGTCATATTAGAAGTATCCGCGGGCCACAAAACTATGGGTAGCGGGTTGGACAGGCCTGAATCTAACATTAGACAATCACATAGTAGGACTATGTGGATCATATGCTGCAATTAAAGAGAAGACAGAAAATAGGAAATATTCCAGAATGCTGGGTTTGCAGTGAAAGACCTGCCATTTGGCAGACCACTATGTATGTATAGCGGGACTTCCGCTTCATGTGGTACATCACGGCATTAAATTGATAGCTGACAAATATTCAGACCAGCGTAAGATTTGAACCTGCGACCATGGTTTTCATTCTTCATTAAAACTGAAATTTAATCGTCGAATTATAATTTTAATCGAGGGAAATATATCTTCAAATTTATTTCATTGAAATAATTGTTCCTTAACTTGCTGAAAAGTTTAATTTGCACTCCACATGTTACACTAATGCTAGTTGGTGTCAAAATATGTATTTTGAACTACATATAGGCCTACGACAGACTAATTTTCCTTCAGTCAGATTACTATTCCGCCTGTGTTGGTCTGCCTTAAAGACCCACGAAGCTTAGTTTTAGTTTATACTGGATGATAAAGTAGACAAGGGTGACGAAGCTTTTGTGCTGTGTGTCGCACTGTATTAGAAGAGAACGCGTGCCTGATTCAGAAGCCAACCGGAACGAATCAGAGAATAAAGATCTTTGCGGAACGCACACGAAGTCAGTCAGAACTGCGGGCGGATATGTTGCTCTTCTCTCAGACAGGAGATCATGACCAACTCGTTAAATCCTGCCTTTCTGATCGAAATCGTAGCAGTATGAGATAGTGAAGGTGTACCGTTAGTTCCCGACATACAGGAAGACGTAAAATTTAATAGAAATGTCATGTCTTCCGTATTTAGTTCTTTATGTAAAGTTAGTTTAGAGGTCGAGAGAAGGAAAGAGAGAAAATGGAAATTCAAGGAGAAAGGGAAATGAAAATGAAGGAAAGGAGCGGGTAAGAAAGAATGGAATAAAAATAGAATAAGAAACAAAGAAAACCAAGGCGAAAGAAAGGAAGAAAGACAGATTAAAGAAAGGAGGAACGAATTAAAAGGGAAAAGAAATATATATTTGAGAGGAAAACAGGTTAAGAAGCAGCATAGGTAAGACAGAAACAGTATAGTCAATCAGGTACTAGGTAGAGATAGAGATGCACAAGGTGCAAGGTGTTCAATGACAACGTCACAGAGTAAATCCGTAAGATGAAAGGAACAGAATTTTCCTTTGCCATGCTATATAACTTCTTTTTATTTAGTGAGAAATCGATTTTGTAGAAAAATTTCAATACAGTAGTAAATTCAGTAGCACTTGCACACGTCAGCAGCAGTCAGTAGTGGGGTCGGGAAAAGATGTAAACAAACTACATGCTGCAAGCTCCGCTACGTCCTGCTGTACTCAGGCCTTGGGGTGAAGCTCTACAGAGTCTATATTGAGTAACAAAGTTGCCAACATGAGTTACTTGAAGTAATTTATTAATAACATTAAAGTACAATTGTTTAGCCTCGCTGATTTCATTTTCCCGTCGCCCGCCGCTAGGAGCTTATCTACGGCCAAGTGGCCACCCAGTCTGCCGACACTGAAACATTTAACATAGAAATTTGTACTTACCCAACTCAAATTAGGTGTTGAAAATGTCCCCCACCAACTGCTACACAATATTGTCATCTTATGAAATTGTTCTGCTTCACTGATTGGCTCAATTTCAGCTCTTATATAGTCTTAAAGATTATATAAGAGCTTAAAGCTCATTTATTGTATGCGAGTTTTTTGCATAAATCTTATTTTTAAGTGTCCCCCATAGATAGAAATCGCATGGTGTTAAATCTGGACTTCGTGGAGCCCACAAATTTTTACTGACAATTCTCCTTCCGGAAAATTCGACGCAATACTCTCATGGATTCTTCGGCAGTATGAGCAGTGGCGGATTCTTGTTGGAAATATACTAAGGGACGTTGTCCATAAGTCTATCTACAAATGGGTCAAGGATTTCATTCATATAACGTTCGCTGGTAATTGTGCCCTGAGTGAAAATAGGCCCAATAATTGTGTCCGTTCCTTGTATTGCACATGCCTTTTTTTTTTAAACCGTACAAAGATGTTTCGAGTACAAGATTGGGTTTCTCCTGACTGTAATACCGATGATTTTATGAGGATACGTGTCCTTTTAAATGAAAATAGACCTCATCAGAAAAATAAATTGTCTGATCAATTTCCTCAGAATTTACTTTCTCTAAAATCCATTTACAAAAATGCAATCTCTTATTGGAATCTTGTTCATTTAACTTTTGAAATACCGGAATTCTGTATGGCTTTAATTTAAGTAGTTTTGTTACTTGATGAGCGGACTCGCAACTTACTTCTGTTTACTGCGCCAAACGCTTAAAGAGATTTTTGCGGGGTGTGCTCTAGTATCTGTCCTATCTCTTCTAATTTTTCTTCTGTAAGAACATGTCTCCTCCTTTGTATTTTACGATCATTTACTGAACCTATCTGTTTGGATTTTTTGGCCAACCTTTTTATTGTAGTAGCATTAGGCGCGAGTCTATTTGGAAATTTGTTACGGAAGTTGTGTCGTGTTCTCACACAAGATTTTCTATATTTTGTGTACGTAGTATGCATATGCATACGTTCACGTAATGAAAGTCGCATTGTAACAACGCCGAACACACACACACTCAACACAACACGACTAATTTAACCTTCACGCACGAGTGCAGATGATAAACTAACTCGCAACTGTCACTGTATGGCGCGGGGTTCGTTAGTGGAAG
Organism: Periplaneta americana; assembly: GCF_040183065.1. Lineage (NCBI taxonomy): Eukaryota > Metazoa > Arthropoda > Insecta > Blattodea > Blattidae > Periplaneta > Periplaneta americana. The sequence goes on along the minus strand of NC_091133.1, from coordinate 27,938,904 downwards.
TAGGCGGGAAACACACTATAGTCGCGACGCTGTTATTCCCGGCGTGACTCCTCCTCTTTGCTTACGTCATAGAAAGTGAAGGCTCTATAAAGTCTAGGTAGATAGTATCGTTCGCCATTTTTGTTCTTTCGTTGCCGAGCTACCGGACGAGGGATCTATTTGCCACAGCGTTAAACATTATCATGTCGTAGCTTCTATGATAATAAATCAAACGCACTGTAATTCAGCAAGTAATTGAGCGGCAAATAACGTCCTCGTGTGCTTTCTGAGAACGCCAACGAACGAGCCAAAATGGCGGGCGATTAGATTAAGTACTTATCGAGCCTTCTTTATCTTCATCAGCGAAGCACAAGACGCACACGTTTAAATGTAGCCGACCTGCAACATGATTGGCTGCCGGAAATAAGAGCGACGGGACTATAGCTGCGCGGGCAACGCGGCAAATGAAAACCCCGCGACGTAAGAAAACAGTGAACACTGTATATTAAGGTACTCTAAAACCGTAAACGTGACAAACATTATGCAAAATATTTATTGACATTATTGACATTGAGAACTCTAATGCGAAGAAGTTTATAACATCTGTATTTCCAAATGTATTTAAAAGATAATGGGATCAAAATTATCCTGTAAAATAATTACAATATTTCTAGGAAACCTAAGAGCAAAGAAAGAAAATGAAAGAGGACTTTTCCATTAATACTTGTCCCTTAAAAGGACTATCATAGAAGACCTGCCATCACATATATAATGGAAGGAGGAGAGAAAGTAAGAAGAGGTGGCAAAATGTTCTTTACCTCGATACATGTGTTTAGAAGTCCATATCAGTTACAGGACTGTGAGTGCTCATTAAAGAGTGCCTTTTAGAAGAAAAATGCCAGATAAAGTTATTCACCATATTCAATAAATATCACTATGTACACAAAGAATTCTTTAAAAACAGGACGACCACCTCTGCCTATCTGTCTGCCTGCTTTCAGCCTTAAATGTTTGATGACATGAAGTGATGCGATATCAGCGCTTTGTGACGACGTTGACTCTATGTGACTACATCTTCTTGTGAGCAATTAGAATACAATTAGTAGAGTTCCTCCCCCACGTTGAACATAAGCGAGACCTTTCGTTTTCTTCATCGCGGGAAGCAATTAAATGCTCTCGTGTGACGAGGTAACCCCGGAGGATTGATTTTCCCAACGTCGTTATATACCGCTCATTTATCTCGTAGTTCCACTCGGGTTTAGAAAAGGGATGTTAAGGAGGAGGAACTGTTGTTGGCTCTGAATTCGACCACCTGCCACGTCCATATAAAATATAAATAGTGGTGTGTTTAGTCACATGAGTAAGTTTATTGGATTTAGTCCGTATGTATTTCTAAGAAGGATCCGTCTGTGCACACCGAACAGGTAGGGTCAGTCTCTGAATCTCTTCTGAACTTTCATCTGATCTTATTTAATGAGTCTATTTAATCTCAAAGTTTGTTTAAAACAAACGAAGGAAATGATTTCGATGTGTTTACAAGCAATATACAAAGTCCACACCTGTGGAGTAACGGTCAGCGCGTCTGGCCGCGAAATCAGGTGGCCCGGGTTCGAATCCCGGTCGGGACAAATTACCTGGTTGAGGTTTTTTCCGGGGTTTTCCCTCAACCCAATACGAGCAAATGCTGGGTAACTTTCGGTGCTGGACCCCGGACTCATTTCACCGGCATTATCACCTTCATATCATTCAGACGCTAAATAACCTAGATGTTGATACAGCGTCGTAAAATAACCCAATATACAAGTTTTCAGCTTCCGACGATGGTTTTCCGCATGCCTTCAATTTATTTGTCTTTCCGTGCAAAGCGTTTCCTCCTAATTATTGGAAAAATTTTGTTAATATCCAATACCTTCGAGAACGATGCATGGTGAAATAAATTGTATTGAAATGAGTCTCATGAAGGTGACACACAGGGAACTTCCTCGTATGTTTCACGCGTTTCGTAATAATTCAGTTCTCTCATAATATTGTGAAAGATACTACTGTTTACAGTGTACCCTTTTGGAGTTTTATTCAAAAGACATGCCAAATGAAATATTTTTTGTGCACCCAAATAAAAAAAGTAACTTTGGTTTTTTGGGTTACACTCATTCCCAAGATAAAACATTTGGCTTTATTTACAAATTGTACGGTTTAAGTACAGTATATATCGTCGTTGTTCCTGCAATAACGCCTATATGCAAAATATAATTTTTTTCAGTACTTACTGGCTTTTAAGGAACCCGCAGGTTCATTGCCGCCCTCACATAAGCCCGCCATTGGTCCCTATCCTGAGCAAAATTAATCCATTCTCTATCATCATATCCCACCTCCCTCAAATCCATTTTAATATTATCCTCCCATCTACGTCTCGGCCTCTCTAAAGGTCTTTTTTCCTCCGGCCTCCCAACTAACACTCTATATGCATTTCTGGATTCGCCCATACGTGCTACATGCCCTGCCCATCTCAAACGTCTGGATTTAATGTTCCTAACTATGTCAGATGAATACAATGCGTGCAGTTCTGTGTTGTGTAACTTTCTCCATTCTCCTGTAACTTCATCCCTCTTAGTCCCAAATATTTTCCTAAGAGGAGGACAAAACATAATTATTCATTCTATGGCAGTGGTACATAGGGTATTGTGAGTTCTTACATTTTCGATAAAAAGAAATGTAATTACATATAGGATATTTTATTATTTGCTGTATCACTGTGTAAGTTATTTTATAGAGCAAAAATCTGAAAATCGATAAATGTCACATAGGAGTTATAGCAGGAACGACGAAGATATGCATATACTGGGTGAACAGTATAGAGCAGAACAGGTTTCACGGCCGGCCGGCTATGCGCGCGGAGGTGGAGGACTCAAGGCCGCGCGAGTTCTGCTCTATACTGTTTACCCAGTATAATGTACAGTAAATGTATATGTTCATATGGAGGCTTGTGTGTATCTGTATGAATATGTATGTACATACATACACACACTCAGTATGTTCCAATGTAATGTACTCGGAATCTGAACATTAATATGACAAAATTTTAGGTGGAGTGATTTTCATATGGTAGTCCGAAACCAATGCGCGCGTTTGCTTTGTAGTAACGATCAACTCCGTCATAAGGTACTACAACAATGTAAATAAAAATTGCAGAACCGCATTTAGCCTATAGTTTGAGCAAAGTAAACTGGATTTTTTGGAAAACGGAGAATGTGAGGTGCGACGACGTTGGATAATATGAAATTTGGAATACCACCCCGTACACGGAGAACAATAGCAAGATTACGTGACAAATTTGAGGCTGATGAACAGTGCAAAATGTGAAGAGGAGTTGCGGAAGACTTAGAACAATGACGGGAACCATGTTAAACATTCACACAAACCCCGAAACGTTTGAAGCAGTTTTCTCGTGAGAGTAACATCTGTAAATCCAGCGTCCACCACATTTTGCGGCGTGACCAGGTGGAAGGTGTACATTCCTAGATTGCTCCTTGCAATGAATAAGGACAATCCGGATAGGAAATTTCAGTTTTGTGAGTGGGTTAACCGATATATCTGTCTATGCAAGGGTAATGAAAATTTGAACGTAGTGTAAGGGCTATCAGTTAACCTATTAAGGGATAACAGTGTTATGTGGCTGTCTTCTACAGGAATAATAGGACTATTTTTCTTTGACGTGACTGTCACAGGAGCCGCTTACTTAATAATTTTGTTAAACATCATTGCAACTGTAGACACTTTTCTTAATTAAGTGTGTTACTTTCAGCAGGACGGTGCGCCACTCAGTACCACACCGAAGTGATAAATTTTCTCGATGTCATTTTCCCCCGGGCTGGATACAATGGATACAACGAAAAGGAAATGTGGAGTGTCCACCTCGATCTCCTGATTTAACTCCTATGGTCTTTCACTTGTAGATTTGGCCTACTCTAAAGAACACTGTGCACGCTATAAAATCATGAACACTTCAGAACATGACACGAAATTGAAAATCCCTGATTTTTTTACAATAATATAATAATCCGTGACGCCACAGCCTTTGAAGAGCCCAGACCGACCAGCCGACCGCTGGCCTCATGCTCACATGCCGAAGGAGAGGTGGACGATCATCCAACCAGATTGGAGTATCGTGTGGTTATCAGGATGATCCCCCAAGCTTTCGATACTTATCTTAGCTCCCCAAGTGCACCACGATGCTGGGTGGGCACTGGTTCCATACACTGACCGAAATTTCATGCGAAAATTTCTTCCCCCATGAGGACTCGAACCAGTGCGCATTTCGTAACGCGAGTCCTAGGCAGGATGCCTTAGACCACGACGCCACGGCGCGGGACACAATAAAGTGACAGTATAGCATTTTCATAACAAAGTACTGTTTGTACACTAAACAATTCCAAATAAGAATAGATTTTCTTATTGCGATAAAAAATATCTAATAAATTAGGAGAGTTAGCGCGACCCAACCGCAGAGACTTTTTGATTTGACTGTTTAATATGTTCGTTGTTAATCCAAACCTACTGAATTGCAAGTCGGAGCGCGAAATATCTTGGTCTCACACTTGGAGCAAAACGTGGACTGAAGACTGGCCTAGTTTGGCATCACTACTCTAAAAAGACGTTTGGTTGGAATACCAAATAAGGCTTAAAAATTTGTATTCACTCTGTGTTTCCCCACATAGTTGTAATAACTACAACATCGTGCTCATCTACCGCAACAAATAAGGCTTTGATTGATTGTTCGAAGAGGTCTTGAAAGTGTCCTGTACTCCTGTGTGACATAACCCAGCATTCTGTTCCGCCCCAATCTCGTTCACCGATTCAGTTGAATAAATAAAAGGTCTTCACATTACTATCATCATGGCCATTGGAGTATAAAAAATAATATAAAACTATTAAGATGGAAGCACAGTGATGAAATATTCATGAGGGTAATGTCGCTCCCTCTACAAAGATCCGCGAGAAGGGGCTCTTCAGAGTTATAAACATCAATTTGTTGCCGCCACTCCAGCTTCATCGTGGCGATCCAGACGTGATTCATACGTCTGATGGCACAAGACAGGAGGTTAGGTACCTCCTAAACCCGCATGTGGCGAAGTAGTTACGATGTTTAACAAGCGTGTACAGGTGCGGTCAGTGAAAGTCAAGCATGCGACAGTAGCTACTGCTACAGAATTGATCTTCCGTTTGAATGTTTGAACAATCTTAAAATTTTCGAATATGTGTGAACTGGCAGAAAAACGTGATGGTCATTCTTCTAACTTCGCTTCAGATTTGCGAAAATTGTATTAACACAGACCAATTAAAAATATTGAAATTGTGATATGGAGGTTCCTAAGGATAATAGAAATCTATAAAACAATTGAACAATGAACAAGTTGCAATTTTGAACCTCCAACCACGGGCGTTGCTCTTGCTGGGATAAGTTAATTTCATTTAATTATTTTGTTTTAATATTTAATATGTTCATTATTGTTTAAAGTATGTACATTTTTAAAATGTATTTTAATATTATTTATTATGTATTTTTGTAATACATGATACTGGTTGGTTGATTGATTGATTGATTAAAAGGAGGAGTACACTAGAGTACACTAGGGTAGGTTTAATCTATATTTTATAAATATTCGTAATTTTACACCTCTCCACACATTTCCCGGATTTTTTTTTGTACCAGTATGTATCCATTCTTTAAATTTTCTTCTGCATCAGTGTTAGCCTAATATGTAACTTTTGTGGGGAAAAATGATACTGCCTCTGTATTTTGAAGAATTGATTTAGTCATTTATCGTAATATTTATTTCTGTTTTACATCTTCGACTATGTTTATCCGCCATAGCAATATATTTCGTCTTTTTGTTTGATATTTCCAGTTATAGTCCTGCTGTAGGCCTATATATGCGTAATCAGAATGTGATCAGAATTAGGCTTTTCCACTGTATCCTGGAACTTCATATTTCCAATGTTTCAGAACTACTGTACAGACCGATTATTTAGTCCTGACAGCTCAGCGATGCGAAAGAGGGGAAGAATAGAAGTAGTGGGGAGAGTTCCGGAGTAAAGATAAAAGCGGGCGGTCAGTAAAGAAATGGAGTACAGCTTAGCTGTACTGTTCACACAACGCTATACCGCATGCGTGACATCCGATCACTCTGAATGGAGGCGATAGACTAACCTGAACATCCCTTGCGTAACTTAATGGACTCGCCTAACCCAGGCGAACATTATCGGCGACTGTCAGGACTAAATAGGCTAATCGTACTGTACTTCCAGGTCCCATCAGTTATCAGAGCAGATAGGTAAGACCAAGGGGTCGCCTACCTGGCTAGAGCCAGCCATAACCAGCCCAATAGAGTAGGTGACTTCTGGATCTAGGACACTGTGAAGTAGCTAAAAGCCTAATGCTGACTATAGTATATTGTTTAGGAGATGACATTCTTTTATACTGAACTTCTGCTGCTGCAATAAGAACTTGAACATCAGGAATTATGAGGAATTGACTACTTTACCGTCTACCACTTTAATATCATTGCGTCAGTTATGTTTATAAATCTGGAAGACTGTATCAGTATTGTTCATATTCTTGTATGAAATGTTACTCTGAAGATGACTTTCTATTCCTAGTTTTACTGGAAGATTTGCACGCTGCTGACTTGAATGCGTCATCGAATTTGTTACATCCCTGTGAAGTGTGCACTCTTCCCACCGTTCACTTGTTCAGACGAGTCTCAATATTTTTAGGAAAATCAGTTAACTCTGAAATTGGGCCACGGCAGTTGCCTCATCGTGGTTGCTTTGTTTTTCCATTAACCGCACACTACATAAATGTGCCATAAAACTACAGATAGGTGATAAAAAACAATCTGCGAGGTAAACAACCACGGCGCACGTCAATTTCTGAAAGAATGAGGTCGCTCTAATGCTTCAACGGAATTAATGTTCATTTAAAAGTGGTTACCGAATCAAATACCTGAAACGGAACTAATATGCATACAATAATCATATTAAAGAAATTACCCCCAAACTAAATTCAGCATGTTTTGCTATTAGATCTATGCAAATGGTAGTAAATATCAATACCTTAACAATATACTTTGCGTACTTCCACTCGGTAATGAGTTTTGGAATAATATTCTGGGGAAATTCCACAGATAGTAACAGTATATTCCTACTACAAAAAAGAGTAATTATTAGAATAATAGGTGCCAAATCTAGGGAATCGTGTAGGAGTATTTAAAAAAAACTACAAATAATGCCCATGGCTTGTCAGTGTATTTTTTCATTAATAATCTTCTTCGTATGTAATCTTGAAAACTTTGTAACTAATTCAACAGTTCATTGCATAAATACGCGTCAAAAATGACTTTTATACTCCATCGGCAAGTCTATCGTACTATCAAAAAGGAGTGAGTTATATGGCAGTAAAATTTTTTAATATCCTCCCTATCGATATAAAAAATGAAACTCAAAACATAAGATTATTTAGGGGCAAATTAAAGTAGTACCTAATTTCTCACGCCTTCTATTCTATAGATGAATTCTTGACATTCAACAACGCTCCATGAAATTGATACTAAAACTTTGTGTTGTACTAGTAGATTATATTGTAAACCTCTTCTGTATATATTTCAACTAGACTGTGACTATAAATTAAGACTTTATAGTAGTATTAAGTTTTTTGATTTGTTTCATATTCTAGCTGTAAAGCAATGTATGAATACCATGGAATGTTAATAGAATACAATACTGATGAATCTAATTGACCTTGATTTTGTAATTTTAGTATTTCCTGCTCAGTTCAATTTATGCAGAATGCAGTTAGTGTTTGCCTTCTAAAGGAAGAGAGATAAAAACAGCAAATTAATTAATTGATACACGGCATATTTCTCTTTAATCCCAAACTAAAAATCTCGTGACCGCTGCTATCTGGTACGTATGAACGTGTCCGTTTGTTCGCCTTGCAGCTACGTGCGTCATGAGTCTGTGTTATAGTCTGCAATCATGTTTGTATGAATCATTGAAGACAATGTTCTCTCATTTTCGTCGCATTTTATATGGTAAATGCACCGGTTATAATTTCAACAATAACCGTAATGCGTTCTTCGTGAAGTTTCTTTCCTTCAACATGGATTGCACACGAGTCAACTTTAACCTCTTCGTTTTCTGCGGGGTTCTCCATCTGCACGATGCACTATACAGGGTGATTCACGAGGATTTACCGTCATTTACGGAGCTTATTTCCGAAGACATTCTGAGCAAAAAATGTCATATAAACTTGGGTCCTATTATCAATATTTACAGAGTTACGTTTCGTTATTGGAGCGCATTGCTGTGAACGCGTGATCTCGGTCAGCGTGCATTCAGCAGCCAGCGCGAGCGCTGCGGAAATCAAAGATAGCCGTTTGTAGTTACGCAGAGCTACGAGTACCGTTCACAAGCGTGCGGCCAAGTGTACTCAAGCGGACGGCTACATTTTTTAAAATGTGTTGTGAACTCTCCAATACTGTAAATTAGGATGCAAAATAATTAAGTCGGTGGAAATGGTGTTATTTGTAATAATTGTTCTGATAAATGCGTAATAATAATATTGTAATTTTCTAGTTAAAAATAGAAAAAATGTCTGTACGAAGCAACTAAGGAGTTGACAGCGCATTTTTAGCTTCATAATACTTGCCAATTAAAGAAATGATACTTCTGGATGGTTCTTTCTCTATTTGTATTATTCTTTTACCTTCAAACTAAAGAAAAAAACGTACTTTACAAACAACTTTAAATTAGTGTAACTCTGAAAATATTGAGAATAGAAACTATGTTTATATGACATTTTTTGCTCAAAATGTCTTCAGAAATAAGCTCCGCAAAGGACAGTAAATCCTCGTGAATCACCCTGTATACTACCAGACTTCAACTTATTTTTCTGATATAGGCCTATTAATGCCTCACCTTATTATCAGTCTTCTCCTTACGTCCCAGTTTTAAGATAGAAGTAATCGTGTACGAAATACTGTATTTACATAATAAGAACGTGATGATTGGGGACCGGGTTTTATGTAATTACGTATTACATTCCTTTGAACCTAACCGTATATAAATAACAAATCTTCGCGAATCTTGTAATTACAATTAATATATTAAAATTTGATACTACATAGTTTTACATATTTGCCCCGACTTGGTATTACATAAATCTACATATTTAGTGTTTCTCATTTTTACTTCTCTAAAAGGGGGAGGGGGAAGAATTCTGCTGGGGAAGTTTACAATTTGAAATACACAGATTTAAAAAGCCTTTTCACCTACCCAAGAAAGGATATATTTCGGGACGAAACATAACGTCCTTAGTTCCAGGAAGTAAAAGAGGCACTCACTCCATACTGCCCACTGTAAATATGAGTGAACGACTACTTGTATTGTAAAAATCACTTTATAAAGTAGCGTTGCCTTCATGCAGTGGAGTGGGACGAGGATGACATGATTTGTCTCGAACTTTAATTGTTCTGCACATTCTTAACAAGTCATTCCCATGCAATCTGCAACCTGACATGAGCCGCAATAAAGTAGCCAACTTTTGAAAAGAAGCTGGAGTAAAGGAACAAACTGGAAAGATGTTGAAAGATTTAAATAAATAGCTTTTCAGGTTACTGCTTGACCTCTTTACTTTAAATCTAGTAGACCTATACAGAAATGGGATTTTCCGAGCAATTAGAAAGTATGGTTCTCGGCTGGAATAATCCTACCCTTCTGAATGAGACAGGAATGTCACTTTTGAAACAAGAGTTTGTAAATGTTTATAGTTTGAGGTTTTGGTAGGTACAGTAGTGGCAAAAAAATCGGACCGACCCTTGTAGCTGATACAAAAGAATCCTGTGCTGTATATTGTGTCAAACTATGGTAATTTCAATATGGATAGTGAAGCCAGAGGTATGTACTGGTATTTAATGTAAAAATACGCAGTTATCTTTGCCGAATAGAGGTAGAAATGTAATACTGATGCCAGATGAAAATAAAACTCTCAAAGTCTTTTCGTTTGTAAGTTTGAGGCACTGAAGGAAACAAAAGACGGTAAGAATGAACAAATGCAATAAATTTCACTGTTACAATTAATTATACAAGATGGATGGATGGATGGATGTATGTATGTGTTTTGTGACTAGCAAAATTTGAATCTGTGACTCTGAAGTCAGCTACAAGGGTTGGTCCGGGTTTTTTTTTTGCCACTACTGTACATTACTTTGTTTTTTTTTTTTTTTACAGAGAGCAGCTAAAATGCATGTGTCCCACATCTCGTCTTATTTTCTCCTAATCCAGTAAAGCGAAACAGTGCTTGCAGTACTGTTGTGCCATTCATTTCACTCAGTTCTCTAGTTTCAGTACTTACAGTACCTATAAAGTGCAAGTGAGTTTATCTACTGCTTTTTAACTAACTAAAATGGCCCCTGTATATTCAAATCTAACGACAAAAATAAAATCATGGGTTCCGATGGACAAAGCTTTCACTACAGATGGAAAAATAGTAATGTGTCAAGTGTGAGGTAAAAAAGTCGGGTGCTCTGTGAAATCACAACTGGAGAGTCTTACCTACCCTATACCTGCCAGATATTGATATTAAATATTTTCATGGTTTTACATATTCAGCTTATTTTTCTTACATAAATATGTACATATTTTACACCTTGATATTAGATAAAAATCCGGTCCCTAGTGATGATAAATTAATTAATAAAATATTACTAACAGTGATATCAAGAGAGCTACGATTTTATGGATAAAAACATTATAAGAGTGTTAATACTATTATATTTAATACTATAGCTAAAATTATCTTATATTTTGAACATAAAAATTTAGATTTTCTTCTTGTACAAACTGGTTACTCGTGACAAAAATATTTCCTGATATTGCCATTGCAAACAAGACTACATCATACACAATTGTAAATAAGAGTATTAGTGGAACTAGTTCAGACAGAAATAATTGAATCACTGCCGTGTGCTGACAGAATAGAAGTTTAATGAAATGGGAATTTCTCTTCCAATTTCACTGTGTGTAATTTGCATCTGTGAGAATACTGAAGAACGTCGTCTCTAAATATATCTGTTAAAATTCCAATATAATAATATAGGAAAAAAAAAAAAAACATTGTCATGTTTTTGAAGATTATTTCCTATGACTTTCTATAAATTACCGAGTAACTTTGTCACAGATTCGATATATTGATGTAGGACTGTAGGTTTTGAGACGGAGACTTCCATCAAGAACATTTCGAAGAAAAACCTTTTCAATTATGTTATGTAATAGGCTACTCGCAATTATCACCTCTTAAATCTGATACGGGTCTTAGTGGCCGTTCAGCTGCCCGTCTAATGACAAGAATAATGCTTCCGAGAAGTAAAATTCACTCCCCTTGACTTGCAGGCTAACAAGAGGGCCTTCACCTCGAAACCCTGAGAGACTGTAACTTCATACGAGAGGCTGATAATCAACTTCTTGTCTGTATCTTCCAGTTTGAGTGATTAATAGCAGCAACTTTCGTTTGATTTATACTTGGCGATAATTTAAAAGTTCGTTTCAGCAGAATGGTACTGCCAACCTTGGCGAAATGATGTGCAGATTGTGATAACAGAGTTTTACCTTTTCGTAATTGAGAGTAAAGGTTTAACACACAGCTGGAAGCCCTGCTGATATATACTGGCTGAACCGTAAGTAATGCCAATTCTGGTGGGTGATTTCTTGAGTAAAGAGCAATAAAAAGTCAAATACCATTTTATTATATTTTGAATAGTTTTCCAGAAAAACGTGCATTTTGAAATGCATGAATTATAAGAACTTGCAACGCTGCGGCCTATAATCAGCTGGGAGTAACACATTAAGTTGTGTTGCTCTGAACAAATCCCTCCACCTGGGTTGTTGAATGTCAATGCCATCATGCTTTTACATTGAATTTAAACTAGTAAGAAAAAATACACTTGTTATACCGTTTAATTTTTGCGTTTAAACCATGTTAAATAACGGAGAATGAACGCTGCTTGTTCCAAGCTAAACAAAATCTTGGACAATTTAAAATAAACTCTATAAGCTAATTTTAATTAAATGTTGAGAGAACACAGGCAATAAGACACGCTTCCTTCAAACAAATGGATAAAATTAAGAAATATTTCTACACTCCCATTTCAATTGAATATTCTACAAATCGTGAACAATAATGATGCATATTTCACGTTATAAAACAAAATTTTAAAACATTTAAAATCTAAAGGAAAAAATAAAAATACTATATGCTTTTTTCACATTGAAACAAGTGTACAATGAATGTTATAATTTATTATATGAGCAAATGTTATGAAACGAAAGTTTATTTAGTATCATTTATTTATTCATTCATTTATTATCATAATTCAATAGCTTTCCCAAAATACGCTATGAAATGTTTCATATAAAATAATTTTTTCTCGAAAAAGAAGCACAAAGGAGCACAATTGTATTAAACTTTTTTGTTTTAAATAACTCGAAGGATAACCCCTTGAAATTAATGACATTACTTAGGTTCACTCTGTATAATTTTTACAGAAGATAAAATTATTGATGAACGACTATTAGTAAGTCTCTAAAAATTATGTTTGTGACAAATTAATCATTTATAAAGCTATACGTAATTGTGTTTTTAGCCGAGAACTTCGAACAAGGGTTTTATAGCCTAAATATACTGTACCTATCTGCGAGTAGAGTTGGTTTACAAAATCAAAGGTAACTCTACCCACTGACTACTGAATACAGCAATCAAACGAGTTTTTGTGAAAAATCAATGTCTATAGTTTACAGAATTATATGTCAATTTGCAGATTTCTTCCGGAAAAATTGTTACGCTTAAAGATACTACATGAATTAATTTGTAAAATTAATGTAACCTTAGTCTTCACTAGAATAAAGGGAAGAACAAAATACCTAACGAAGATAAGTTTGAGTCTGTGGTGCTATTGCCTACGATTTAACTGCAAGAGTAGAGTCACTGCACTTATTACTTTGAACCTTGATTGTAACGAAATTGTCCCCAAAGCATAAAATGATAGGGTATTTGAGATAATCTCTGTTCTATTGTGTATCGTCTTTACAGGAATTACTGAATTTCGGTAATGGAATTAGGATAAAAAATAAATAGATAAATGCATTTTCTATATGATTTAAAAGTGTTCAATAAACGGAATGAAATAAGCTATAAATAACAGTCTATCCTTTAATAATAATAATAATAATAATAATAATAATAATAATAATAATAATAATAATAATAATCCAGACGTTTGAGATGGGCAGGGCATGTAGCACGTATGGGCGAATCCAGAAATGCATATAGAGTGTTAGTTGGAAGGCCGAAGGGAAAAAGAGCTTTGGGGAGGCCGAGACGTATATGGGAGGATAATATTAAAATGGATTTGAGGGAGGTGGGATATGATGATAGAGACTGGGTTAATCTTGCACAGGATAGAGACCGATGGCGGGCTTACGTGAGGGCGGCAATGAACCTGCGGGTTTCTTAAAAGCCATTTGTAAGTAAGTAAGTAAAATAATAATAATAATAATAATAATAATAATAATAATAATCACTTCATCTGTTCTGTATTTGACACATTTCTTCCTTCCATGGCTTTGGAGCAACACTAACGATTCACAAAGTATCTGGGTTACATGTTTATGTGATCAGAAGGGATAAAGACAACTGCTTAAGGGGTTAGGTACAGCATACAGCAGTAAAATGTTTGGAAATATTCAACATTTTTTCGCTCCATTACTGTATCTTGTACAATGATGGAAATTGGTATGTGTAAAACACAGTCCTTCTGCTATATGAAAAAATATTTATTTTATTTTTTTTTTCAAAATTCAATATGGTGGCAGTTTACTGTGCAGTGATGAAGCGTTTCCCTCATAACTCATAAACTTGTTAATTTTTTCATGTTCTCTCGCTTTTATTTTATTGCTGAAACTCATGTTTACAATATCATGCTCTTTCAACTACATTCCTTAATAAATAATATTTTTGTTATTTTGTGTTAGAAGAAAATACTGATATTTGACCATTTTTAAATGAATTTATTTTTTATCAGACAATCTGTCAAAGGTGGAGAAGTGATCTTGCATCGTATTGTAGATATGACATGCATAAATACACACAAAAAATTTCATCAGAAAATGCTGGATAGTTTTTGAGTTATGTGGGAAACGCTTCATCACTGCACAGTGAACTGAATTTGGGGGGGGGGGGGAATGGAAATAATTTTTTTAATCGTAAAAATATTTTCTTCATATAGCAGAAGGACAGTGTTTTACACATATTAATTTTCATTATTGTACAAGATACATAATGAAGGAAAAAATGTTGAATATTTCCAAAACTTTACTGCTGTAAGCTGTACCTAACCCCTTACGACGACAAAGAACAAAAGACAAGGAACATATCCAGTCCATACGTAAGAAAAAGAAATGTCTACTTCCGTCCAGGTAATCGAACACATTACCTGCTGGTTATGTTAACACTTTATGAGTAGTGGAGGATATGTTTAATAATGAAGTGCGAAAATGAATACTTCCTTGGAAGTTATAATCACTCACATTGAAGTAAATTCTGAAATGTGTTTATGTAAATGGCAAAACTTCTAACCAAAGTTTTCTCATCTCAAACATGGTGTGCCAACAAATAAGCCACAATTGAAGCGAAGCGTACTCCAGAAGACATAAAAGATCTTGCTTGATGTTACCACTTAAAAGAATAAGATGCAGAGAATTCCTTGTCCCCTTCTTATGGTTTTTGGTTATTCCCCTTGAAGTTACAAATATTACGTGAACTTCTTGCCTTTATGCTAGACACAAGCTGAGGGTTGTTCATTGCTGCGTATTCAGTTTTGTATGACAAACTCCGGCTATTATGTGCCTCCTTCCAGTCATTAGATGTTCCCCACATTCTCTCCACCTCTTCGTTCAAAATGGTCGTCATATTTCAATGAATAGAGCTCTACGCCCAGACACGTAAATTGTGAGACAAGTATACGTCTGCTGCTTGGATTTGAATTACAGCTATTAGTTTCTTATGCATCCTGTGTAATTTTGTGCTTTTCAGTTCTACTATTTTTATTTTCTTGCTTGCAGCATAAAATTGAAAGGATATCTTATTGTACATCTGTTTATTGGACGCATATGTACACTTTGACCTTTCTCTTGTGATGTCGTGAACGGAGGTGCATATTCCAATAACATGTACGTATATATACAGTATATACATTCTCTATCATCATATCCCACCTACCTCATATTCATTTTAATATTATCTTCCCATCTACGTCTCGGCCTCCCAAAAGTCTTTTTCCCTCCGGCCTCCCAACTAACAATCTATATTGCATTTCTGGATTCGCCCATACGTGCTACATGCCCTGCCCATCTCAAATGTCTGGATTTAATGTTCCTAATTATGTCAGGTGAAGAATACAATGCGTGCAGTTCTGTGTTGTGTAACTTTCTCCATTCTCCTGTAACTTCATACCTCTTAGTCCCAAATATTTTCCTAAGCACCTTATTCTCAAACACCCTTAACCTATGTTCCTCAAAGTGAGAGTCCAAGTTTCACAACCATAAAGAACAACCGGTAATATAACTGTTTTATAAATTCTAACAGTACAGTTCGTACAGTTCTATTTTTCAAACAAAACGCAAATTATTTATCTTATGAGAATATATAATTTAATTTCTTGTCATATGAGAGAACTGTTACACATGGACTTTGGAATATATTAAAGTTAAAAAAAATGAAATATGAACTTCTGAATACATTAAACAAAACAAAATAAATAAAAACATGTCGAATTTATGTGTAACAGTCTTGTTCTTATACTTTGATTATTTACAGTTGTGAAAAATAATTAATATCTTTTAGCATAACCTTTCGGCTTTATTACTAATTGGCATCTCCTTCTCATTGATTTTACCAAGTTTTTACACTGTTTTGGTTTGATTTTAGCCCATTTTTTCTTATATTACACGTTTCAGTTCCTCTATGTTTGTACACCTGTTTCTTACACTCCTTTTAAAAATTTCCAGCAAATGTTCGATGGGGTTTAATTCTGATGATTGAGGAAGTGTTCGCAGTTTTTGGCATATATTCCATATTAGCCAATTATTATTGATTTGAGCAGTATGTTTACTGGCATTGTCTTGTTGGAACATATACACAGGTGACATCCCCATTTTTTGTGCACTCTACCTAACATTTGACCTTAAAATTTATTGTACACATACTTATTCATAATTCCATTTAAGAACTCAATATTTCCCACACCATTTGCAGACATACATCCCAACAACTTCATGCATCCACCCCCATGTTTTGCTGTAGGTGTTATGTTGTTTTTGTCATTATCTGTGTTGGGCTTCCTTCATATCCTATGAATGCCATCGGTGCCATAAAAATTTATCTTCGTCTCATCTGACCAAATCATCCTGCTCCAAAATTCCTCATCCTTACCAACATGTTCTTTAGCGAAGTCCAATCGTCGAGCTCGATTTGTCTCACTAATGTACGGCATCTTTCGTGGTTTTCTGCTATAGTAACCATATTTCCCACAACACACGCCGGATAGTTTGATTACTGATCTGTTTGAAGACTCTTCAGTCATGACTCGAATTTGTGGAACACTTATTCTTGGATTTTTGATAATTTGATTAACTATGAATCTGTCGTCTTGTGCATTTAGCAATTTTTGCTCGGTTTTACTTGCCAAGTTATTCCAAGTCCCATGATTTCGAAATTTTTCTACAATGTATTGTACTGTAGAATGTGTTTTATGTACAACTCAACCTATTTTTCTATAGGAATAGTTTTTCAGACCCAGGCGAACAATAACTTTCTTTAAATCGGAACTGAGCTCCTTACGACGCTCTATTGTACACAATTCTGAATGACAGACTAACAGCAAGTGACCTCCACTGAAAGACAACCCTGTGCGTACTGCATTTCTTGTTTACTATGTATCTAGATTCTAACTATCCCCTCACCATGGGGTAAGTGTACGAACAACAGTGTTACAGGAATTTCACGGAATACGTAGTTTTAAATTTTTATGTAACAGATGCATGTAGGCTAAATTAATTTTATTCATGTCACTATGTTCGTGTTTAATTCATCAAACATAATGAATTCAATTTTATTGATATATTTTGAATATTAAGGTCATTTCGTATAGGTCAGTTTCTATCTGATGCTTTTCCAATTCACTGCGGGCTAAAGCAGGGAGATGCACTATCACCTTTACTTTTTAACTTCGCTCTAGAATATGCAATTAGGAAAGTTCAGGATAACAGGCAGGGTTTGGAATTGAACGGATTACATCAGCTTCTTGTCTATGCGGATGACGTGAATATGTTAGGAGAAGATACACAAACAATTAGGGAAAACACGGAAATTTTACTTGAAGCAAGTAAAGCGATCGGTTTGGAAGTAAATCCCGAAAAGACAAAGTATATGATTATGTCTCGTGACCAGAATATTGTACGAAATGGAAATATAAAAATTGGAGATTTATCCTTCGAAGAGGTGGAAAAATTCAAATATCTTGGAGCAACAGTAACAAATATAAATGACACTCGGGAGGAAATTAAACGCAGAATAAATATGGGAAATGCGTGTTATTATTCGGTTGAGAAGCTCTTATCATCCAGTCTGCTGTCCAAAAATCTGAAAGTTAGAATTTATAAAACAGTTATATTACCGGTTCTTCTGTATGGCTGTGAAACTTGGACTGTCACTCTGAGAGAGGAACATAGGTTAAGGGTGTTTGAGAATAAGGTGCTAAGGAAAATATATGGGGCTAAGCGGGATGAAGTTACAGGAGAATGGAGAAAGTTACACAACACAGAACTGCACGCATTGTATTGTTCACCTGACATAATTAGGAACATTAAATCCAGACGTTTAAGATGGGCAGGGCATGTAGCACGTATGGGCGAATCCAGAAATGCATATAGATTGTTAGTTGGGAGACCGGAGGGAAAAAGACCTTTAGGGAGGCCGAGACGTAGATGGGAGGATAATATTAAAATGGATTTGAGGGAGGTGGGGTATGATGATAGAGACTGGATTAATCTTGCACAGGACAGGGACCGCTGGCGGGCTTATGTGAGGGTGGCAATGAACCTTCGGGTTCCTTAAAAGCCATTTGTAAGTAAGTAAGTATTAAGGTCATTTCAAAGGATAAGCTGTACGAACAATACTGTTGTATACTGTATTTCGTAGACAGTAAAAGTAGAGAATCTAAAGATGGGAAAGACAGTACTAGACTAATCCAGACATTATTGCTCATCATATCTCAGAAAAAATGGAGTAATGAGAGTGGTCACAAGTAGCATAAAGCATAAAGTGGAAAGAATTGACGAAGACAGCCAATCATACGCGAAGGTTTTTTTTTTATAAATATGAAGTACCGTACAAGAACACATTTTAAGTAATATAACTTGAAAATCTTGAAACGACCAGTTTTGCTCACAGGTTCTTTCATTCATTGTGTTCTGCCCAAGGGCAGGTCTTCCACTGCAAACCCAGCTTTCTCCAGTCTTTCCTATTTTCTGCCTTTCTCATAGTCTCCGTATATGATCCACATATCTTAATTCGTCTATCATCTCATATCTTCTTCTGCCCCGAACTCTTTTCCCGTTCACCATTCCTTTCTAGTGTATCCTTCAGTAGGCAGTTTCTTCTCAGCCAGTGACTCAATCAATTCCTTTTTCTCTTTCTGATCAGTTTCAGCATCATTCTTTCTTCACCCGTTCTTTCCAACACAACTTCTTTTCTTTTTCTGTCTGTTGACTTCACACACTCCATTCTTCTCCATATTCACATTTCAGATGCTTCTATTCATTTCTCTTCATTTCGTTCTAATGTCCTTCTTTCTGCCCCACACAATGTCATACTACACACAAAGCACTTCACTAGTCTCTTCTTTAGTTTTCACAGAGGTCCGCAGAGGATGCTAGTTTTTCTACTAAAAGCTTCCTTTGCCATTGATATCCTCCTTTTGACTTCTTGTCTGCAGCTCACGTTACTGCTTATAGTACATTCCGAGTATTTGAAGCCGTTTACTTACTCTACTGTCTCATTTACAATTCGCAAGTTTACCTTCTCTATTTTTTTTCGACAACTATGGTCTTCGTCGTCTTTGCATATATCTTCATCCCATACTGCTCACAGCTATCATTTAGCTCCAGTAGTATATCCCTTAAACCCGAGTCACACAGGGATAGTTTACAGGAGTCAAGTGCTTGAAGCCTCTAAACTTGATGCTATATTTGTGATCACACGGAGACATTAAACTTGAAACCATGCTTGAAAAAAAGCGCGCGCTGAATGTTGTATTCGTAGTGGTGTTTGAATTCTTGTATTCTGTTATAGTTAATAAAAATCAATAGTGAACTGGCATTTTTAATTTGGTGAAACTGAAGATGCCACAGCAAATATTCAAGCATGTGTGCAGCTAATTGGCGCCTTGTTATTGTATCAATTACAAAATATTCTTGAAAAAAGAAGGAAAAGAGAACATGGGTTAAGAAATGGATTCGTAGAAGAATTAGGCACGGTGCATCTAATACCTTGTTGAAAGAATTAACTGAAGAAGGTCCTGCAGAATACAGGAAACATCTCATAATGAGTCCTGTTTTAAGGGTTTTTAACTTTTTTCGAACCACTTCTACGTCTATGTTTTCGAAACCTTGTTCCATGAGTTCACTGACTAGTTTCTGGAATAATAATTCCCGCTTGTTTTTATTGAGGTATTCTTTGTTACGTATATTCCATACAAGTTCATACTTCTCATACACTTCCAAAAACTTTATGATATCGTTGGAATGCCACTTAGGGGCGCTCATTATTAATAATTATTAATTTACTTCGACAATAGGTCTAAAACTACAAACTTTCTACTTGCCAAGTTGCTACAAGTTCGCATTCACACGCGGGAAGTGGTGGAGTCAAGTTGGTCACGTGACGGGAAAGTGTACACAAAAGTTGACAGGTCGTCAACTCAAATTCTGCTTGACCGCCAAGTCACAACTTGACTGTCTCGACCATATCACACGGGGAAAGTTGAAGGAAAGTCGACTTGCTCCAAGCACTTGACTCCTGTAAACTATCCCCGTGTGAATTAGCCTTTAGTATCGTCTCCTCTTCTGCTGACAACCTCATATCATCAGCAAATCTTATGCACTTTATTCTTCTTCCTCCTACTTTTACCCTTCCCATGTTCTGAAAGCAGTTCTTCACCAAATCCTTCAAGTAGATGTTGAACAGGATAGATGATAAAAGGCATCCTTGTCTCCCTATTTCATTTCCTTCAAACATTTCTTCTTCTATCCTGACTTTGACTCGTTGTTTCATATATAGGTTACGTAACTGCCTCCTGTCTTTCCAATCCACACTTACCTATTTTCTTCAGGATGCCCATCAGTTTGTTCCAATCCACTTTGTCGAACACCTTTTCTAGGTCCACAAATATTATATACACTTCTTTATTCTTCTCTAGGTATCTTTCGCTGATTGTTTGTAGTAGTCCAATTGCATCCCTTGTACCTTTTTCTTTTCTGAAGCCAAACTGCTCTTCTTTCAATTGTCCTTCCATCTTAGAACATAAAAGTCGATTATATATATGTATATGTATATATATATTTTTTTTTTTTGTTGAAATGACTGTATTTATTCATTTTCAATCAATTACACAACTTCTGTTATTAGACATAATTTAAAACAGTTTTTGACCGAGGGATGCAAAGAAATCCCGAAGAATGAAAAAGCAACACATGAACGATTCTCTTCTATATTGGATTCTCTACCAGCGTTTTGGGCTGTCATACAAGGCGAATAGTTGCGTGTGTATCATGTGACTAGCTAGCAGCGAGAAAAGTGAACACGTCCAACTCTTCTCGCTCGGGATACGAGTAACGATTTTTTTGATCACAGTGAACGATTTTGCCAGCGAGTTCTCGTTGCTAGTTGGCTCGCTGAACTATAAAATCACCAAGTGTGACCTAGGCTAAGTTCTTTACTCGCTGATCACGGTGCAGAGAGAGCAATGATCTTATGAAAGTGCCCGCGTAGTTCTCGCCTCCATGTTCTTTTTTCCAAGCTCACAGTTCACATCTTGAATTCTCGATTTTCCTCTCTCCTCTCTTGTTTTCTGATGCAGAAAAACCGCGCGTATTAAGACGTCATGCTTCTTCTTTCATGCAACCGAAATGTGGTAACACTTCAAGCATCCTTCAACAATAAAGACTGCCCCACGTGTGCCATGTCGTGCAAGGCAGGAAGGGGCATAATGAAAACTGTATCTGCATACATGCGTGTCCTCCTCACCCTCGACTGATAACGATATTCGTGTTAACCCACGTGGAAAATAAAATAGCGAAGCATTGTGTGCACACAAACTAGGTTAATATGTCTGGCCTTTGAAATGAGATATTAAAGAAGAGCCATCGGCCTTGCCTTGCCTTCCCTACCTTGCCGTCTTTGTATGGGTATTATGTTTCACTGCACAAGCCAACAGGGCTTGGGTACTGGTTCCTTGTATTATTTATTTTATTCCATCCATATAAGCTTATCTTCCCGTCCTACCTCCTCGGAGTCTTCATTCAGGACCACACGTAATGAATAGGTTTCATTGTCGAATCCTCGTGCCTCAAGAATAACATTGTGTGGATTATGCTTGGGCGGTCACGCCCATTTTCGCTCCAGAGGGCGTCGTTAGAGGACTCCGTGGTAATATCCTTGCTATATTATTTTAGCCTAGAATCTAGTAGGTTATCATAACATGAGCCTTATGTGCAGAGTCTTGTTTTATTGTGATATTCGTTTTAATTTCTCATTAAAAATAAAAAAAGTTTGTGTTGAATAAAATATCAAATTATAGCTATAATATAGCTCGAAACTTTCCAACCGCTCTGGCTATTTCCGTTAAGCTTTTACATTTATAATTTTATTGTTATTTCCTACACAAGTGTTAAAAATGAATTTTATTTCATAAGTAGGTATGTTTGCTAAACGAGGCCGCAGGTCAGGTCAAGCGAATAAATAATGTTAACGTGTTAGTCGAACTTTGACATAACAACCTAAGTGATAGAACTTTGTACAGACCCAGAAACAAAATTTGAACCACCTGAATTTTCCAAGTTCCAGCTATAACGTACTGCACATGCTTGGTAAGCAATTTTGTTTCTGGGTCTGTACTACAGATCGAAATGTCTCCGGATGCCCCCCACTTTCTATAATTACAGTGAATTAATCTTTTCATATACTTCTTCTCTTGTACAGAGCAGGGACCTGTAGGCTTACACTGCAGTCTGAGGCTTACTGTGCTTACCACTCCTATTCTTATGAATGATTGGGTAGCCGAACGGCCGCGCTCTTATACAAGTGCAGCACGCCGCACTGTGAACTTAACCTGGGCTATTGTATGGATGATGATGATTATGTTTGAATTAATGATGGCGAAATGCGTCCGAGGTTCAACGCCGAAAATTACCCATCTTCAATTGGTAGAGGGGAAGACCTCAGAAAAAACCCCAATGAGATAATTTATCCCAACCAGGATTTGAACCCGGGCCCCTCGTTTCATAGTTAGACATGCTGACCATTATTCCACAGCGGTGGACTCCATATACTTACCAATAAAACAGTCTTTGAAGTTCATTTTATTTGTGTACTATATTTCTTAACCAAAAACAGTCTTATTTGAAAGTAGGCCTACAATATTGTTCGAATAGTTTTATTCATAGATTGAGTTTAATAATTACGGTGTTTTGTGAGAGCGTTAATATAAACATGAGCGGAGACAAGTAAAATTTTAATGCAAACTTAAAGCTAAGTGTAGTAACCGAGTATCACATGAATAGAAATACATATGAGCCGTTCAGAGCAGAAGTGGTGTAAGTAAAAAATGGGTAATGAGGGTTAAAGTAAACATTCTGTAAAATACAGCGCAAAGTAGCAATTAATGTTCCATTTATTTAAGCTATTAGTAGTCAGTGGATAGCAAGAAGGCTATATTAAATTGCTACTTTGCGCTGTATTTTACAGAATTTTTACTTTAAACCTCATTACCCAATTTTGACTTACACCACTTTTGCTCTGAACGGCTCATATATCACTCGATAACTCATGCATCCCTTCCAGCCCCCATGCTTATTATCAAAAATCGGCACCTGTGCCCTCAGGTGTAAACTCTACATGTGTATTATTGTATTTGTTATTAATTTTAGTTTCCAGTTTTGGTATAGCTTTGATTTTGATTTTAGATAATTATATCATTTTATGAGCAATTGTCGGCCTGGTTGGCGCAGTTAGTATAGCGCTGGCTTTATATGCCCGAGGTTGCGGGTTCGATCCCGGGCCAGGTCGATGGCATTTGAATGTGCTTAAATGCAACAGGCTCATGTCAGTAGATTTACTGGCATGTAAGAGAACTCCTGCGGGACAAAATTCCGGCACACCGCTGGTTTAACCTCGGCAGTTGCGAGCGTCGTTAAATATAACGTAACATTTTTTATGAGCAGTTATTGTTTCCAACATTTAGGAAATCTCTTGTCCATGCCAACGTTACAAAACTATAGCAAATTTCAGTGCACCACGTATTTGGGAATAGAAATCTCGTCGCTATAGGAAAGAAAGTGTACTTATTAGGTCAACTCGAAAGTTCCCCTCCCCATAACTGTATTTCGATTAGTTCATACTGATGTAATTGTCAATCCTGAGCCAGGTTTATCTAAAAGGCTTCATTAAATCATTATTGAATCCTTAAACCTGTTTAATGCCGTCTTAGTATTGATCTTACCTTCACCTTCCACTTCACATATTATTTTCTTCAGCTGCTGATTTTGCATCCAACACCTTTTTTAAATTGCATTGTTGCACATTCCAATGAGAAACTGAAGATAAGATACATAATAGACACTTATACCACAGTTTAGATTATACAGTCACGAAGCTCAATACGTAGGGAATATGTATCCGTAGATAGTTGCTAACCACTAGGATCGCTATTATCGCCTCATCATAGACAATGCGAAATAGTACCGGCACAGTATATTGTTCCCAGTACCCTCAACAACTCAAGCTTCGTGACTGTATATACTAAACCTTGATTATACCGTAAATAGATAATGCACTTAAATGCTGCTTCAAATCTGTTTCGAAACGGTACCAACAATAAAATAAAGAAATCATACGTTACCTAGCAACTCGAACAAGAATGAGTAGAACTTTTATAGGTAAAGACGTTCGGGGCGATCAAGGATTTTATTGGGTTATATAAAATATTATCCTTATCTAGCTGAAATTCTCCCAGACTACTTTCAAATCTACCATAAGCTTATGAATCTCTCTCTGAAGTCCACCGCTGTGTACGCAGCAACTAAGGCGCTTAGCTTTAATGCTTCGTGGAAGTATTGTGGGTTCGAATCCCGCCGAGAATTTGAATTTTTACGAGAGACCATACAGTATGTAGGTTAAGGGAAAATACGGAAGATGACAACGATGAAATCCTTTTGAAGTGTGTCACATATTATAGTCTATGTGTACATAAGCTTCATGTTTAAGTTTTGTGTATTTTATGTAAGATGTTTGCAGCATATGGTAAGGAGCTTATGAATCGTGATAGGTTTGGGAAACCCTGATCTGAGTCGCGAGCCTTTCACTTAACCTCTAACCTTAGACTTGGTACAATTGACTCTCAAATCGACAAAACAGCGCATCGCAAAGCAAGCTGGGCCTCATCTGATTTGAATATCAAAAGCTACTGCTGCATTCTCGGCCTTGTGACGGGCGTGTCTGACAATAAGATTGCGTAACATCAATTCCTTGTCCTCAAGGGCCCTGTCGTGGATCTGATGACGGCGTATCACCAAAACAATCGACGACTTCTGAGATTGCGGAAGGCAATCAGTTACGATACCTAGGCTATGTCCAAAGATTTCTGCCTAGACTTCATTTCGCCGTTGCTCCAGTTTCGTGATACTGTGTTGCAAACTTTGAATAATGTCCGTATTTCGAAGTACAAGCTATATTAAGTAGTAATGTGTGTAATTGACCTGAACATGAATATAATTAAGTATGATAAAACACAAATGGAAATATATCTTAAATTTCATCAATATACAGGACCTGTTAATAGTATTCCGGCTCCCTATAATAAGATGTCGACGAAATACGAATCCAGGAAGTACTACCCGAAGAAGAAGGAATTTTTTCCCTGAATTTCACGTATCTGTTGGAAGCATATTATGCAGGAAATACTGTATTTTAAAATACGTTTGCCTTTATTCATATAACATGTTTTTGCATTTTTTCACATTCATAAATTGTGTATTTTCCCCCCGTTATTATGACCTTTTCATTTTTCACTTAGTCGAAGTAAATAAATGGTTAAAAATGCATAACTTACGTATGAGGAAGAGGAAAAAGAATTCAGTGAGAATACTATATTAACAGCATTTTTTACACAAACTTCAACATCATGACTTAAGCTTTTGTCTCTGGTGTTAAAATCTAAGCTCTAGATGTGCGTCTCACTTGATGACATTTCACGTTACTCATATAACATGATATTAGGAATATACGTGCTCTTTGTGCAAGAGCGCTGTTCGCTGCACACAAGCAGTATTCGAGAACAGATCATTGCAATGCTTGCAATGCCATCGTTCCTCGTTTTTGCTTGTGAGTGCACGTGAGCGCACATGGTGCTTCGTAAGGGCAGCTGAATTGGTTACCTACTTTCCGACCGAGTGGTTATGTCGCATCTCCATTTCCCCCACCCATTTCTGTAGCTTATCTATAAAGGCTTATGGCCGGGGTGTTATACTCTTTCCTAAAAATATTTGCCATTCCGAAAAGGAAGTCTACGTAATATTATACAACTATTTAAATAAGTTAAAGAAAAGGGCCCGTATAGTAAGCAACTGTCACGTGACATCCCCCGTTTCACCGACTCTGTGACATAACCACTCGGTCGGATAATATGTTGTTGTGACTTCAGTGGTGATGACTATGTTCATTACCATGCCTATGACGATGGTGACAACGTTGATGGTCGTAGTGATGATCGTAGTGGCGACATTAAATTTTTTTTCAATTATATAGGCTGTTCCTGAAACGCCATCCACTTCCTACAAATATGAAACCCAAATCACACCATCAGGATTGAGTAAAAATGCTGGTTTAACGACTTTTAATATTTAAAAGAAAAGTTTAATTGAATATAACTTTCATCATCCCTGATATTCCTTAAAAATGCATCCAACATGACACATGAGTCATGTGAGCATATGCTACTACACTAGCTTGAAATGGAGGACGGTTTTGGGACACGGTGTATACACATCCGTTTGTTCAGATGTTGAACTAGTAGGGCTAATTTTGTTTTTCCGTATAAGAATTAGTAAAATTTAAAGTTTAATTATTTTGTGAAGTTTCTTCCGAAATAACTTCGCATAACTATACACCACACATATTATTAAATCAGAATTCGAATAGACCTATAAACGTATAGAAGGAAGATACTTCTGTATGCTCGAGATAAGATAGGCTGTCGGCGATCTTAGAAACGTAAACAGATTTATATATTCTTTAGTGAATCATGATAACGATTATGTACAGATACGGAATTAAAATTTAGAGCGAGTCTTGATGCGAGTCCACCTGCATGTAGGCAACATTTCACCCACTGTAAGTAGCAGGGGCTCTTGTTTACTGCACATGCGCAGTGTGTTGTAAGCGAAACATAGTAACTTCCCAAAAAAAGTAACGGGTCGAGTCTTGATGGCAGTCCGCCTTTATGCAGGCAAGAAGTTTTGCACGACTGTCCACAAGAAGCATATATATAGGCGCTCTTGTTTGTTGCACATGCGCAATGCATTCTATCTGGAACATAATTAAATTAGGCGGCCTATTTTCTTTTCTGGAACTGTAGACCTACATAAATTGTACTAATACAAGGTGGGTCAAAAAGTCGCTTTCCCCAATATTCGTTCTTGCACAGGTATACCTACAGATGTATAACTTACCTAGTAAAGTTTCCTCAAATATAGCTATATTATTTGTGTAATTAGTGATAAAACAAACTATAACATTAAATCTACCGAAATATAAATAAAAGACTTGTGTGAGCTAAAGGTGATATGGGCCGTCAGTAATAATTGTTGCGTAACCCTGATGATTACGAGGAAAATTATACAGCAGATATCACATAAAGATTTTATAATTAACTATGTAGGTAACATTTTGTACTGCTGCTCCTATTTTGTCATAAAAAGATGTGCTGAGCTGTCAGTAGTAATTGAAACTGAAACAGATTTGGTTGTTCTCATTCATGAAGAAGGTGGTGGTGGTGAAGATAGGAATAGTAACTTGGACAACGCACTGTTTAATTCACCGCTCTGAGCGATGAGTGACCTTACTACACCGACGTTTCTTGGGATACATTCTGAATGCCTTATTTGCTAATTTCAACCAATCCGCGTTCTATTATTCCGGTGTAATAATCCTTTTTCCTCGCATTGCCGTAGTGATGGTATCTGTGAACTGGTTTACTCTGGATAGTCACCTCGTTATCCACATCTAGCAGACCAGCATTGCAGGTCACATATTTTCTTCTCTTGTTTTTTCGTGTACACACAGCATGCAGAGTGGAGTACTCTATCGCTTAGCAGAGCCACTGATCCCGGTTGTTCACAATACCCTGTTGCTCGTGTCTGTAGTGGCGAACGCTCTTCATGTTTTAATGAGCTGCAGCTGTACTTCGTTGAATAAAATAGTTATTTCTTTTTTCAAGAGTTCAAGATTTTACTTTCCATATTTATTCTACCGAAAAGTGGAAAATGATCTTTATTGCTGTGTGTAGTACAAACAGTTGGTAATTATTTTCACACGTAATTTGCAATATGCGTTCTTATATGCAACGCTTTCTTATAAAAGAACTCAGCGCAATGATGCCAGATCTGGTCAAAGCATGAGTTTCGAAATTACCTTGGGGTAAGAGGTCTATCCTCATCATAGGAAGGAAGGTACAGGACCAACCTTAAGATGTAGTATTTATTTTATGTGAATTTGCCTCTGTCAGTTACGGTATGTTGGCACATTCGTTTCTTACAAGCAAATCCTTCTTCACTTATTCATGGTCAAAACATTGACAATAAGCACGTACCCTATATCTCCTAAAACCGGCAAGTAATTTTATAGAATGTCATTTCAATAGGGACTGTTGTATTAGCTAGTGTAGCAAGGTATGGGTGTAGTTTCTAAATGTAAAACTTTTTACTATTTTCATAATTTTCTCTTCTTCTCTTAAATTAGGATTCAATCCTGTTATATTTCAATCGGTGCTATTGTGTTCGGAGGTAGGCGACCACCTTTCCTGCCAACGTTTCAATTGTCGTCCCTGAGGTCTAGGAATGTGTGGTTTTGCTGTCATTGCGAGTTATGGTAAACGATAGTCCGGCATCCTCAATACGTGGTCTCTCCATCCTTTTCTTCTTGCTTTGACCCATTTTACTATGTCCTGTACATCACATATTTCTAATTTCCTCATTTGTTTTCCTGTCTTGTAAGCTGTATCCTGTGATACTTTTTAAAGTTCTTATTTCTATAGTTGTCAACATTTGTTCAGTATTTTTCGTTTCAGCTCTCGTTTTAGTAGCATAAGTAAGAATGGGCCTAACACATGTTGTATAGATTCTAGTTTTACTTTCAATGTTCATATATTTGTTCCTCCAAATGATGTCCTTTAAACAACTTGCCATAGTTGATGCCTTTATTGTCTGTTCTCTGACTTCTATTAAATTTTTATTGCTTGTAATTTTTGATCCCAGGTAGTTGAATGACATAACTTGTTCTATACTTTTATTATATGCTACTAGTTTGCATCTTAATGCAAATAATTTTGTATAAATAAATAATTTTAACACGAAGTTAATATATTATTAAAAAAAACATGGAACCTACACCTTTACTTCCCTTTGGGAGGAAGTCATGTTAAGGATTTTACCTTAAAAATTCGCCACCCTTGGCCTATTTCAACCCACGGACTTCATATTCAACGGCTAGCATGGTAATCACTAGACCACCTAGGAAGACGACGTGGGTCTTTAATACATTTCTGATGTGGTGCTACAAATATCACTGTCAGCTACCTTCATAAAAATACTCTTTATTTAACTCCAAGGGCTTAAAGGTTCATACATTATACATGACTTCTTTCCAGTGTATCCTAGAGAAAAATGTAGGTTACTGTATTTGGTATTATGTAAAGATGAAAACAATTGTTTAGTTGCTTTTGTCCATGTAAATCCGTGTTAATCTTTACACTAGGACCTGAAATACAACGTGAGACTACTACCCTCGACTCAAGCCACAATGGCTTAGCCACTGACTAAAAGTTTTACGCATATGATAAAAATTGTTTACAAAATTGTTAAGAATGCGTCATATCAGATTTCGGGAAGGGCGTTGGAAAGGGGACTACATCTGGGGCAGCATGTATTTTTTTACAGTTGATTTTGATTATTTAGTATTTATATTATTTTATTTATGACCGTGGTATTATAAAATGAACTGAATTCAATAAAACACTATAGAGAAGAAAAAACTTTATATTTGTTAGTACCCGTAGCCTATTCTATAGGTTCATAACATTACGCTAAGTACATACTTCAGTAAGTTTTATTATTTAATGTATGAACATATTTTGCTTATCGTTAGGTCTATTGTATAAAAATCGTAATTCTGTCAGAATCTGACTTAAATATAGAAAAGCAGGTTCAGTTATTACATTTAATGATCTTCAGATTCGTATATATTACATAAATAGGAAAAAACTGTGGTACATTGCATTAAAAATTGTAGCATTACGTCTATTTATGTGAATTACTAGCACGTGTAAGAAGCTATTACAAGTGTTGGTAATAATGGTAGTGGCATTGTGTTAAGGTAAGTCTATTATATAGACTTAAAAGAGGAAACATTTTACTGGGTCGGTTGTTTCCAGTGCAGATCTGATCTAAGCTACGTGCACAGCAGCTGATAAGTTATTTATTGAGATCAAACCACTTACTGAAGGAACAAGCGGAATGTCGTGCCGTCGCACAAAGTTGCACATAGCCAGACATCAGTGAAGATTAATGGGACTGCAAGCTAGACCCGTCTGATTGTAGACCAAGTTGGAAGCACATGACAAATCCGTATAAAAACGACGAAACTGGCAAGGTCTCCAAAATCATGAGCACTGATGCTGGACGGTTGTTTTAACATATATTAGCTGCTTTTAAAACTTACGCTTACTTAAGTTACTTGCGGATTCTTATGCTAGAGTACGTATAGTGATCTGAAAGAGGAAAAATGGGTGAATGAAGCTGTCATCTATGTTATGAAAATCACTTTATCTTATATCTTACTAGTTTTGTAATGATTTAGTTCTTTGGCATAAACGATGTTATACTTGTTTGTTTTGTGTATGTATTTTTAACTATCGTTCACTTGTCATACATAGTGAAAATAATTGTTTGCACACTCAAATAAGATAATTCACTTTCGTTTTTGAATTGTACTAAAATAAGGCAGTGATTTTATAATGCTTAAAAATAAAATAGTTCTCTGATTTTTTTTTTTTTTTTCATAAATCAGACAGTTTAAGTAGTATTTAATTGAATTAATTTTACAAAGTTTAACATAATATAACCATTCATATGTTATAAAATCTTTTAATGTTATTTTGCTATTTACGAAAATATGTATTTTAAAAATGCATATGAAGAGTCCACTGCAAGAATGATGGATGTCACTTTCTTGTCGAAAATGAACCAAGACTGTCAATGCATAGCTTAAGACATATAGAATGTACATAGAGAGTTATATGGCATTAACACTGATAGTCATTGTCCAGTAATGATCGGAAAATCACAGTTAAGCTTTGAGCGTTAAGCATTTCAAACTTTCAATTGCTTCTCCTGCAAAATGTATTCCAAATGACATCCATCATTCTTGCAGTGGACCCTTCATATATTAAAATTTGTTAGTGGTTAATTATGAGATTAAGTACATCACTTGTCAAGTAACAAGTAATAGCCTATCTATAAAGAGACTATAGAAGTAAATATTGGCCCACGCGTAACAAGTGATATTTTAATAATGGTAGCTAATCCTATAAAAAAGAACATAGAATGATCCTTCTTGCTACATGTACATGCTTTATATTTTAAATTATTCATGTCAAGAAACGATGTTTTAGATTACATTTGTCACTTCGTCTAGGATAGTCATCATCATCATCATCATCATCATCATCATCATCATCATCCTCCTCCTTCACGAATAGGCCTCTGTAGACCTGTCCCTGTACCTAAGCGGCCCTAAATGAAACTTACGCAGTTAACCCTTAAATTGGCAAAGCTTCATTTCTCATACTAGTTTATTGAACCGTGTCGGACTGTAAAGAAAACAACTATCGCAATGTCCACATTTTATACTTTACTTTTACTTTTAAAGGCTTCTCCACTTCATAAACGGTTGCCTTGGATTCCCTTTTTCCATTCTTCTCTATTATTCCAGGATCCATTTTCCAGGCCTCTAGCTCTCATTGCTTCTATAATTCTTCCCCTCCACATATATCTATAGACCTATATTATAGTATTGTGAAATTTTAATTTTCCTACCAATTTTTTTTCTATTGTTCTATTAAAATTATAGCATATAGCGTATTAACCTGTTGTATCTATAGGATACTTTGCGAATTTTAAGGATTAAGTGAAGTCATTTTATGTAGATCTAATTACGTAACAGTAAGGATTGAATCATTCTAGATTTCTTCAATAAATAATATTTTTCTCTGGATTGTTTTCAATTCTAAATTTAATTCTGTAGATAAGTTCATTTTATTTTTTCTTTCTTTTCATAAACACGAAGTCTCATTTTCACAATTTCCGTTACTGTTAGGAACATATTTACTGTTAAAGTCCATTTGTGTAGATAAATTTAACCCCTACAAATCTTGTCTAAGCAAGTTGGCTGTATGGAAAACAGTTTTAGAAGACATACTGTACTTAAAATTTCATGTATTTCATGATCTCGTGTAAGAGAGATATTGTGTTATTTATTGTAATAAAAAATTGTTTAGTAACATTGGTTACATTATTTTTAGTAAAACTGATTAAATTGCTGTTAGAGGCAGACGACATGATGCAAAACTACTACTTCAATATTAGGCATAAACTACGGAAAACGTATTTGTGTCGTCCACGATAGATTTTTGTTCAATGACGCTACTTTGTATATTTCATAGACCTATAAGAAAGTGAAAATGTACGCGTATAAAAATAAGCGCTTCTGCCTGCATATACTTTATTTTTAATGTCGTGTTAGAGAATGTCCATGTTGTTACTGAACTTCTTGGAAAAAGTAAATCATTGAGGGGGAAATTGACTGCACAATACAATGTGATTTCCCTTTCCAGAAGGCAGTTGGAATTTGCGTTGTATAAATGCTAGATATGTGTTTGAAATTGAATGAAAGTTACTTAGGCTACATCGTCGTGAAAATTAAAGGTTATGTAATAAATATATTACCGTAAAAATACAGAATAGACTGTGTTTGGATATGTATTGTTCGCAACTATACTTCCGTGAACAGACTGCCGTACGATTTGACATTTATATATATATATATATATATATATATATATTAATTGGCTGGGTCACTGGTTGAGAAGAAACTGTCTTCTGAAGGATGCAGTGAAAGGAATGGTGAACAGGAGAAGAGTTTGAGGCAGGAGAAGATATCAGATGATAGACAACATTAAGATATATGGTTCATATGAGGAGACAGAGGGAGGCAGAAAATAGGAAAGACTGGAGAATACTGGGTTTGCAGTGAAAGATCTATCCTTGGGCAGAACACTATGAATGAATATATAGTATTTCTTGTATGTTATATGTATGCTTGTAAGGAATTAGTTCACATTCGTGATTTATGAACAAAGTTAGCTCTGACCATTCATTCATTCATTCATTCATTCATTCATTCATTCATTCATTGTTCTGCTCAAGGGAAGATCTTTCATTGCAAATCCAGCTTTCTCCAATCTTTCCTATTTTCTGCCTTCCTCTTTGTCTCATCATATGATCCACATATTTTAATGTCGTCTATCACCTGATATCTTCTTCTACCCGGAACTCTTCTCTCGTTCACCATTCCTTCCAGTGTATCCTTCAGTAGGCAGTTTCTTCTCAGCCAATGACCCAACCAATTCTCTTTTCTCTTCCTGATCAGTTTCAGCGTCATTCTTTCTTCAACCACATTTTTCAGCACAACTTCATTTCTTATTCTGTCCGTCCACTTCACACGTTCCATTCTTCTCAATATCAACATTTCAAATGCTTCTATTCGCTTCTCTTCACTTCGTCGCAATGTCTATGTTTCTGCTCCATACAATGCTACACTTCATACAAAGCACTTCACTAGTCTCTTCCTTAGTTCTTTTTCTTTTATATTAAAAGTTTCCTTCGCCATTGCTATCCTCCTTTTGACTTCCTGGCAGGAACTCATGTTACTGCTTATAGTACACCCCTAGTATTTGAAGCTATCCACTTCTTCTACTGCCTCATTTAGAATTCACAAATTTATCTACTGTATTCTTCTTTCTATGACCATGCTCTTCGTCTTATTTACGTTCATCTTCATCCCGTGCTGCTCACAGCTGGCATTTAGCTCCAGTAGCATATCCTTTAGTATCACTTTCTCTTCTGCTAACAACGCCATATCATCAGCAAATCTTATGCACTTTTTCCTTCTTCCTCCTACTATAATTTCTTCCATTTTCTTAAAAACAGTTCTTTACTAAATTCTCCAAGTAGATGTTGAACAGGGTAAGTGATAAAGGACATCCTTGACGTACATTTTAGCAGCATCAAATACCAAATTGTGTCAAAATTTAGGAAGAAATACTGTATTTGAAACTGTGAGTATAACCTATAATTCAACACTGATGCCACATTTTTCATAGCAATGGTTTGTTTAACGACGATTCAACTGCATAAATTACTCAACGTTGAAATTTAACGTGGGCGAGAAATGACCGGCGATTTTCTTTTTAGCTTTGTATGTTACAGGATTTCTTTACGTGCCGTACATATACTATACAATCCTTCTAGCTTTAATGCCCTTCCGGAGGAAGTTTTCTATGTTACAGGATTCCTTCACGTGCCATATATCTACTACACAATCCTTCGAGCTTTAATTCCGTTCAGGAGGAAGCCATACTAAGGATTGTATCGCCCTTTAAAAATCCGTCTCTCTAGGTCGACTTTGAACTCACGAACCTCGGATCCAAAAGCAAGAAGAAAAACCACAAATTCACTGAGGACGAGAGAGAGAGAGAGAGAGAGAGAGAGACACGCACACACACATCTTTTCCGTACAATACCAACTTTGTCCCTGTAATTTTTTTTCTCACTGTTTAGTTGTGTGAAACTCCTATGTGAACGTGGGTTTTCTTCTGCACAATTTTACAGTGCTAGTCTGTCGAATTCGTAAAACAATAATTTACAAGAGGTTTTTTTTTTCTTTTCTTTTTTTTTTCTTTTTCTTTTTTTTTTTTATAGCAACAGCACCAAAGTGACAGATTAACTACGTAGTTAGGGAAGAATAGTTTGATGCTGAACGTCCCTAATTCCTCGAAATGTATTCGAGATTGTGCATTTTACAGATTCCAGTTCTGCAAACAATAGTTCACCGTATTAGAGTAGTGGTCAGCGTGCCTGCCTGCGAATGTAGCGAGCCCGGAATCGAATCCTGCTTGGAACAGATTTCCTGGTTGAGATTTTTCCGGAGTTTTCCCATTAAAAGCAAGTGCTAGATTACTTTCAGCGTCGGACTTTGGGCTCATTTTGGGAAGCTAGAATAAGTAGCGAAATCCGGTTATAGAAAACAGCTCTAGCGGGCTGGGGTGATTATCGTGCTAACCACATGATACCTCCGTTCTGATTGGATAATCGTTCACCTCTGATGAAGCATGTTTACGTGAAACCAGCAACCGGTTGGTCGACGTTGACCTTTAATGGATTGTCGCATCACATATTTAATTTTAATACACATTTACATTATAGACACGAAGAGAGAAGAATTCCAGTAGACGCGAAATTTTTCTCGCTGGGCTAGTTTACATCTTATTCTGTCTGTACCTATGTAGTATCATATAGGAAAGATCACAGAGAATCACCACCGCGTTGAACTTCTTAGCGTTGATGTCTCCGACGTCGAGAGGTTAATTACGGACATACGTCGTATGTAAAAAGCCGTACTTGTAAGAAGCGAAGTTACAAGCTGATACACACTTTATAGCTCAAATTGCCGGACTGCTTGTTAAGTAGCTATACAAAAATCCCCCAGTGCCAGTGGCAGTTGACTGGAGAGAGAGAAAAAACCCTTCTATTCAGGGGCTTTTCTCATCCTCTTAACATCGTACAGATCACTGTCACTCTTGACTCCCCATCCTTGATATTCGAGCTCCATTCTTTTTCTCCCACATATTCCTTTTTTTCCTTACAGCTGTCTAGCTTTTTTCTCTTTTGTATAGCATTCTGATTGCATGGGTATATGCACACACACCAGACTGTTGAACACATCCATCTGGTGAAAGATAGACCACAGCTTCTGATTATTTAAGTGTGCGCTTTGTAGAAGCGTTAGCTTTCAGTTTGTATTCATTAATTTGTTCGACTGGAAGTTGTCGAATTAATATTCCACTTTTTCACGCAATTAGCTCAGTGGATTCTATTGCCTTAGAAGAGAGTCAAGATTTCATTTCTCCTATAGAACTTCACGCATGTTCTTGTGCTGTGCTGAACTTGTGTTTTAACTTTTTCTGTAAGTGTATATCCTTTACACGCCATGAAAACATATGGGGGCATGGATATAGAGATTCATGCTTCCGATCTACATTTGAATGTGTTGGTATAGTGAGTACCACGCTCCAACCGCATTTTACCTCCGGAAAAGACCCATTACTCAATTTCACGGAAGGCTGACTGGGCCCCCTGGCCTTTCTGGAAAGTTTTGGTAACGAGAAAACTGGCTCCGGATTAAAAGATTCCGGGATTGAACCCGGAGCCTTTTAATCCGAAGCTAGTTGTAAAACGAACTGAGCTCCCAGATCGACCTCATCTATGGCTGAAACGCTGGTCTTTTGTACAGGGGATCCAGGTTCGATCTCCAGTCAGCTTACAATGGAATTTGTGAACAAAGCATTTTCTCCTATAATTTCACCAATTCCACTTTCCACTCTTTATCTATCGTCCGCAATAGTTAAAAATAGGCTGGGGTGAAGTCTCGGGTGTAGTACGGATTTTCGACGCTGATACGAGAAGGACGAGGAGCTCCGAGCCCTACGACTTAACATGTACTCGTCTGAGGATGGGACCTGGCTCTGAAGGGGCTGAGGCAGGATGACCTTCTTGTCAGCATCGGATTTGTCAATGCCACCCGGATCAACTATCGGACATGGACTGTCATCACTAAAGCCCGGATTTCTAAGCACAATCAAACAGTAAAATAAGCAAGCAAATAAGCACGAAAAATGGTGAAAATAAGCACCAAAATAAGCAACAACGAATACACGGAAACAGTAAAATAAGCACGAAAAATGGTGAAAATAAGCAAAAACGAATACACGGAAATATGATGATAAACTATTTGTTTCGTAGAATGCTGATTGAGAGGTGTTTGTGGGTGACATTTCTTAATTGCAACAGCGAGCAATCACACACACCTAATTGAACCAACACGTGTTGCACAACTTGCACACTGCAGCTTGGAACTCGGGGATTCACCATCCATGCACATGGCATCATTCCGATAAGTGAGATAACCGATTGACCTGCCTAGTCGCAGAAGCTTAGCGGGGAATCCCAAGATTCTTTCCTAATTAGAACTACGCAATATTATTTCACAACATCCTGAATCATACCCTAGCATTGCTTTCTTACGCATTCAACTGAAGTTATTTGTTTATTAGCCAATAAAAAAAAGGGAAATCAGTGATAAATGACGGCTAGGAGTGAAATATGCACTCTTAAAATTAAAGATCGTAAAATAAGTAAGCAAAAACGTTAGCTAAAATTGCTTATCTAGGTGTGTCTTACGAAATATAACCTTTCTGCTTACCTTTAAAAATGTGGAAAAGAATATGCATTTTGCTTAGAAATACGGGCTTTAGTCATCACACATATAGGGGACACAATGGGACAAAGCGAGTCAAGTGCAAGGTTCAGTCCCAGTTCCGGTTCTCGAAAAACGAAACCAAGTCAAGCCAAAGACTACCCGGCCGCTTTGCTAAAAAATGTAAACGAATAGGAACGGGCCGAAGGCTCGTTTGAGGAGAACGAGAAAGAAGAGGAAAGGGAGGAAAGTAAAATACACGAAGAGGAGGAAAACAAGTGAGAAGATGGGTTGGAGGGGAAAGGGGAGGAAGGATTTGGCGAGAAAGAGAATTGATGGGAAGGAGTGAATGTAGAGAGAACTAGGATTTACAGATAGATGACAAAGGGGGAAGAGGTAGAGAGGAGAAAGAAAGCGAAAGGTGAAGAGGTAGAGTAGGAGTAAAAGCAAAGGAAAAGGAAATGGAGAGGAATTAGTGACAAAGGGGAAAATATGAGAGAGAGAGAGAGAGAGAGAGAGAGAGATCTTTGACAGAATATCACTGATAGTGTGATGGAGCACAAAGGAA
The DNA here is from genome assembly GCF_040183065.1 of Periplaneta americana. Classification (NCBI taxonomy): domain Eukaryota; kingdom Metazoa; phylum Arthropoda; class Insecta; order Blattodea; family Blattidae; genus Periplaneta; species Periplaneta americana. Next base: position 27,901,105 of record NC_091133.1, on the reverse strand, counting down.
CCGTTCTAGGAGCAGGAGCGGAAAATAATGGTAGTGGTGGTGAAATGCATGTTTAAATGTATTTGGCTTTCATATCTTTTTTGATAAGATTACCGTTATAAATTAATTACAAAGAAGTGGTAAGGGAGTTATCAAGAAGTGTAAAAATATTGTTTAGGTGGAGAGCCTGAAGGTATACTGTGCTCCAACCACGATAAAGTCTTTGCGGAATGAAACGGGGCGGGGTAATGCTGTGAATGAATGTTGATGTCATAAGATGTCATAAGGTCACACACGTGAGTACTCGTATCTCTATTGGCTCGCTCTCACAGCACAAACAATAACATTGTTACACACATATTTATACTACCCTAGTTACAGAATTAGATCACTGTTAATCTCCTGCTCTTTTAATCTCTCCATATAGGAAATAACATATGCAGAAGAGAGCATAGTTTTTAAACTGACGTTATAACGATAATATTATCTATCTACTTCGCGCCAATAGATGACGCAATAGTAAGCACATTCCTTTCACGGTTGATCTCTGGTTGGAGAACAGTAGGTGACTGCCATGTGATGTCTCTCTCACTCAGAATAAAACATTAAACAACCGTGTATGATGTCCAGAATGTTCATAAGCAGGGAACGGATTTATATGGACTAAAAATATATGAAATATGTAAATATATATGTAGTTATTTTTACCAAAATATGGAATTAAATATGGATTTTTACCAAAATATGGAATTAAATATGGACTTAAAATTATAAAAAAATGACTATGTACGTTAAATATTGGTACATTTTAATCAAACTAAACAAAAAATATAATGGACGTACCTTATCTTCCAATGTAGTTTCAACAAAACACAATTTTTATTGTCTGTTACCATAACAATAGGTTACAAACATTTCTTTCAAGTGCTGAAAAGTGAATCTTCTTCTATTGTCTCTGAGGATAGATTTATACTGACTAAAAGAGCGTTCGACGTCACAAGAAGTAACTGGTACATAATTCAATTTCACAATGTCTGCTGGGGATAAGTCCAAGTTAATCTTCACTGTTGATTCACCACTCATCACAGCAACAACCTTTTGTAGTTCTTCATATCCAGGGTTTTTTGAAAGTACAGTGTCCACCTTAGCTCTTACTGCATCTGCAACTTTACCTCTACCACGATTCAGTTGTTCCACAGTACTATTTATAATTTCAAAACTTTCAGATAGTGAAAGGTGCCTATTTTGGAGACTTTTGAGCGTTTTTATGATGCATGAAAATGTATGCTGAATGTGAGCTAAGTCATTCTTCACACTTATGTCACAGGTAACTGTTTTCGCAGTATCAATTGAGACTGCATCTTCAGAGTCCAATGCAAGGAGAACATTGTTAATAGAGTCTATATGTTCGGCATAATATTCAACTGCTTCTAGCCATGTACCCCATCTAGTTAAAATTGGCTTTGGTGGCAATGGAATTTCAGGGTACATTTCTTTCAACACGTTAACTCTACTGAGAGCTTTGAGAAATACTTTTTTCACTGATGAAATCAACAAATCTACTTTAGGGAAATTGTCTCTGACCACTTCTGCCACACGATGAAATGCATGCGCCACACAAGTAAAATGAGTCAATTTAGGATATACAACAGATAATGCTTGTCCAGCTTTGACCATATAAGGGGCAGCATCGCTAATAAAGAATAACACATTATCGTACATAATACCCTTTGGCCACAGGATACCCATAGCTTCGTTGAACAGTTTAACTATAGTTTTGTTATTGCACTTTTCTAGAACATCACAATGTAAAAGAATTCGTTCAGAATATTGTTCACTTAACAAACCGATAACTACATTACCAACAAGTCTACCTTCTTTGTCGGGAGTCTCATCAATGGAAACCCAAATTGAACTATCTTTAATTTCATCTCTTATCTTCTGTATTGTCTCATCGTAGATGGATGGAGCATACGTCTTCCTAAGTGTTGACTCATCCGGGATTGTATGTTGAGTATATTTTTCAAGGAATTCCCTGAAGACCTTATTCTTTAGTTTGTAGAGAGGAATATCAGCAGAGATGAGAGAACGGCACAGGTCGATGTTAAACTCAGATCTTACATTCGATGTTGTTGGTTGTGTTAAAAACAATTGTCTCTGCTTGGAATTTAGTTGTTTGTTGGCCTGATGTTTACTAGTTGTAATGTGTTGTTGCACCAGGAACTTTTGTGTAGATGATACTGCACACTGACACAAATTACAAAATAATATTTTATTGTCAGTTGATAAACCATCTTCTTTAAATTCTGAAATGTAACTTGTTAGTTTTGATTTTAAATTGACTGAATGACGTACTTTTGGCATATTTACCGTCTTTATAGTATGATTTACAAAACTGAACCTATGTGTACTCTGACTGGCATTTAACTGTTGAGCTGCACAACTGAAGTCTGTTAAAAATTTTAAATTAAATTAATACAGTTTTGTAACTTACTTTCCCATTGTTGATAGGACTGCTAATTTTCAAATAACTCTGATGTTAAAGGGATTACTGAACATGTGTTTAAATCTCTATTGTTGAAATGTATTTTTAAAAGTTAATGGAATTTTGTTTTGTTTTATTGTTAAACCTAATATAATATGGACTGTTTTATATGAAATATTGAAAATATATGGAAATTAACGAAAATATGTACTAAACTCTAAAATATGGAAAAATATGGAAAATAAAAGTAGGATTTTTCAACCCTACACATTGTGAAACATAAAGATAATGCAAAATATAAATTATATTAGCTTTATAAGTAAATATGTATTTACATATAAATCCTTTCCCTGTTCATAAGATATCTCTGCCGCAAAAGTGCGGACCTCGATGAAATAGAACGACACTTAAGACCTCTTTACATTTACATTACCTTGAAACAGTGCCCAGTTTAAACTAAACAAATTCTTTTGTTGCATAAACATAGCAAAGAACTTACATTTTATGACGTCTTAAATTAGATGGAAGGCTAGAGTTTGATTACTTTTTTGCTAAAGTATGTGATAGAATAACAAACTTTTCGTAACATTTATTTTTAATCAAGATGGGAACCCACCAAAGTCATCAGGACGAAACCCCTCTTGAAAAACGCTGTAAAGGAAAGGAAAAACAGCTTTCCATACGAACTGTGTGTCATAAGAAGCAGCTTTCAAAAATAGCTTACAAACTGCATTTCAATAGTCTTTTTGTTCTGTTATTGAAAAACATGTGCGTCACATCACTTAATTCGTCGCTTTTTCTACAAGAGAGCAAGGCTTTCAAGAAACGACTCATGTTCTAGTTCCTTATCGCACGCGTCCGTTAAATTTCGAACCAAAAATTACCTTTCGATCAGGTAGAACATGTTCAATAAATAAATATATATAAATGGATGGATGGATTATTCGGTTAAGAAGAGAACAGAGGACAATCAAACACCCGGTTTCGTGGACGGAGTATGATTTTTTTCCTTTGCCCAAGCCGGGAATCGAACCTCGAACCGCTTGGTTGGAAAGCGCACACGCTTATTCACACTACACAGCCACAGCGGCGAACTTGGTTTCCTTAATGATGAACAAAAATATATAGGAACAAACAGAAGATAGGAGGTGTTCAAGAGTTCATCCACGACGAAATAATACGAGCAGGTGATTTGCAAAACTTTCCTTTTCCACAAATTAAAAAGAGAATAGTTTTCATCTGATTATGTTAGTGCTGGTACACATGCATTTAGAAACTGTGATAATTTGTGTCAAAACCATATTTTTCCTATATTATCTTTGCTGTGAAATATAATCTCTGCTGCAAAACTCTTCCTTTCTAACTCCCTGTGCACAACAGGACTTCCCTTTTCCAAGCAGGCAGTTTTGCAAAGGTAGCCGAATGGCCGCGCTCTTGTACAAGTGCAGCACGCCGCTCTCCTTTATTGTACTTGTGTGTTGTTCATGTAACAATGTGCATTCTTGTTTATCTTTCTCAACAATCAGTGATTGAATTGTTATAATTATCAAAGAGTACAGAAGTGAATCATTATTCGAAAACTATGATTAAGTATGGAACTCCAGGGATGCAGGATATTCGGCACTTCTATCACTATTTTTATGCAAATTCGAACAAAGTAGATTAAGGTTGTTTTGTATTTTGGAGTACATTTCTCAGAGCTTTTCACAGAGAACATTTCGAACAGAAGTCCAAACAGTACCCGTAAAACATCAGCAAACAAATACTACCTACGTCAAAACTAAACAAGGCTCAATACAGGTAGTGTATATGGTAAACCCTTCTTGCCTTATATTGGGGATATCCAGCTATCTTGTCTGAAACTTGAGCAGAAAGCATTTAAGCACTGGACTTTTTCCTAAAGAAAACAGGGATGGTAATAGATCCTTTAAAATATATCAAACAGAAATGCAGTTGAAGAGAGTTCATTAAGAAATTACATCCAGGTGAAGGATATAATACTTATATATTTTGAACTGATTTTTCTGTTTCAAAACTATCCTAATCCGATGAGTTTATTATCACACCTATCCTTTTCCTCCGCTGTGGTGCAAACTATCCTTTTTCAAAATATTATTTGAAATAACTTTGTAACTTTTAGGAGAATATTTTTACGAAACATCTGGAAACAATTTATTACAGTGTAATTTTACACCAAAAGAAAGTTTATTTCACACTTCATTGTGTCATGTTGTAAGATTTTCATGTTCAGTGGAACATCGTCAACTTTACATAAGGACAATTTTGCAAATCGCCTGCTCTTCTCCACCACATCCCAAAATAATCATTCTGTTGAGCTTTTCGATTTTAACGGCCATAACGGGCCTGTAGCGGATCTCTGCATAATGAGCCTGCACTGTGTATCAAAACATCAACTTTATAATGGACATAAATTACGTACACGCCTGCCCAATATTAGATCAACAGATATCCATGTAATATTGTAGAAAACCCGTAAATGGATGTCACTGTAGTTGAGTTCCAGTGCACTATAAACTAACCAACCAACATCACTTATGTGAAGATTGACCAACACCCGTTCTTGATGTTGATTTTATGAGAGATGCGCAATTGCCACTCCCACATACAGTGTGGCCGTCGTTAAGTACTAGAATTGAAAGTAAATTACCCTTCATTGCGTAACCTGACTTCATGTTATACGTCCCATTCGTAGAATGTTTTAAGCTTTGAGCTTCTTGCAGACTTTAGATTGATCTGTTGATGTTATGCTTTTACAGTTGAATTGTCACGCTTTCTGCAACGGCAAGTTGAAGCGTTTTAACGTATAATTTTTCTTAGCAGTACTCATAACATGTCAGCGCACCTAAGTGACTTCGATATGAAATATGATAGGTAAACACAATATCGCTATTTTTTAAGCATGCTGTTGCCTGCATTCATATTACATTGTATGTTTAAAACTGTTTACTAACTTAATGGACACATTATTGATGCTTTCACGTGCCGTGTCCAAGGTGACTTTCCTATTCCACTTCTCAAATTCCACCTTGGAGCAATACCCATCATTAAAATAATCTAAACACGTAATATGTGAGACATGTATGGTATTCTTCACGCCCACCTGGTGTTCTGGATTGGTTAAGATTATTATGGACTATAACTTGCATTGCCATTTGAAATTATGCTTGAAGTTCTTAACAACACAGATTTTGGTTATTATTAGAGCAAAATAAATTCTTATTCGATATAATGTTAAATGTTCTGAAACGTTGCTTATTTACTGGTGCTGTACTCGCCAGTTCACAGTTCTGCGTCTTCTGCGCAGTTGCGACTTGGGTATTACCACAGTCTAGTTTATACAGTCACGAAGCTTGAGTTTATGAGGGTATTAGAAACAATAGTGTGCAGGTACTATTTCGCATTGTCTGTAATGAGGCGGTAGTAGCGATCCTAGTGGATAGCAACTATCTATGGATGCATATTTACTACGTATTGAGCTTCGTGACTGTATATACTAGACTGTAGTATTACCAAGGTGATAGCGAAGAATCGGAATGATTGGCAATGAAACATTTTACAAACATTATTAATACATATTATTTTTGTTACTTCTGATGAATTTTGAAACTGCAGGTCTTCTTGCGATCGCTGTTAGAATCAAAATGGCTAACGCAGGGGAATTGCTTAAAAAACATAAGCATAATGACACTACACATAGGGTTGGTACCTTTACTAAGAATATAATTGGTTGTTTGTCTAAAAAAAATAAATAAATAAATAATTTTATCAGCGAGATTCACCTTCAGCAATGTCCTAGTGCAAAATTAGGCAGTAGGCCTACTGTTTCTCAAACGCTCCAAAAAAAAAGTCAAGAATATGGTAAAAACATTTTACTTATGCATGTATTCCATTTCATGTATTATATTTAAGGGATTAATAGTAACACCTTCACGTATCAGACCAACTCCCAATTAACCAACTCTGAAATATTCTGGAAAAACATCTAGATTTAATTAAATCGAAGTGCAAAGGCTGTGACGTGTACGTGGTGGTTGATGAAATAAGTGACATACAAATAGATAGATGGTGAATATACTTATTGTCCCATTGCGTAAATTTTAATGGAAATATCGTCTTCTGAAACAGAAATACTGTAGTTGAATCATTGCAATACAGCTACAGTAGTGATAGATTGAATCTTATAGGCTAGTTGAAATAAGTTTTATCTCCGAGAATGTTTTATACATGCGTACTGCAGGCATGCAGTTAGCAGATTGCACATAGACTCTACATCCCGATCATTGCAGCCGTCAAGTCTGCTGTGATTGAAACTTCACCAGGAGAAATTCGTTGTTGGCTTACTGGGAAGAAGTAGAAATAGGTCCTATTTGTTCTCATATCAGTATCTCTGATAACTCTCTGATTGACGTGGCAGCAGGGAAATACCACATGAACTGCAATACAATGATACGTAGGAGCAGTCCAGACCAGCGATTCCCAGTAGGCGGCCGGTGGCAACAAAGTGAGCATTGGCGAACAGAAAAAGTTAGATGATGAGGTTACGCGAAATAAGTTTGTTTTCAAAAATAATAAATTGGGCGAAAATCTTCCGATAATTGTCCAAATACACTTTACATATACTTTATGGCCAATTAACACCCTCACAGATAATTGAAGCGTGCATTTCCATAACGTTGTAAGTGCCGAAACCGGGAGAATCTATTTTTTCACATAGGCTTATATCAGTTGTAGGTACCCTGTTTGACAATATTGCGAAAGGTTATGAAGAAAGTGCTGCTCCAAGTAATAAAGTAGTGCACTTTCAGGTTGTGCAAATCACAATGTTGTATGTACTGTATAAAACTATTTTTTGTTCCTACTGTAAACTTTACAAATTGGCACTTACAACGTTCTGGAAATTCACACTTCAATTAATATTTCTGGAGAAGCAAAATAACTTAAGACAGAGCAAGGTAGTTTACAGTTTGAAATTAATGATATTCAGGATTAAGAATTACGTAAAAATGTTTTAATTGTATTATTGGATACAGAGTTCGGTAGTTGGTTCTGACGAATTTCAGCATGCTGATCTAAAGTGACTATCAGGTTTAGAAATATTAAAATAACACAGGATATGGCTTGATCAATGCAGTTTTATTGCCATGTTATTTTTATGTTTTGAGTTCAAGTGATCCCCTACGTATCTTATGGTTTGTTGTAATCTTACCTTGAAATTGTGCATGACATGTTGGTTCTGACGAGTTTGGCACAACTGTAAAATAACATGAGAGCAACAGCAGTTAAGTTAAAACTCTCATGAACGACTAATACACAGTGAAAAGATGACCATATGGTGTGCTGCTTTTTGCTACAGTCATCATTGTGCTCTACTTTTTTCAAGATGAAAATAAGAGAGTTATTGCAGTGAATGGTGGAAGATATCGACAGATAACACAGATTTTATTCAGAGACGCACTCAACAGGGATAATATTTGGTTTCATCAAGACTGCCACAGAGACACACTACGGTTGTTGACGAATCATTTTCCTGGACCCTAAATTTCTCGGTTTGGCTATATCAGTGGCCGGCAGAACCTGCAGTTATGACGTAAGAGCCAGTCAGGCCTCAAGAGCTTGGAAGAGCGAGCAGTTGAGTCGAATTACTGTTAACACGCACCAGCGCAGTGGCGTCAGTGCAGCAATGATACGACAGTTCTTGGAGATAAATTGATGGAATCACATTCCTGTATTTTGCTAGGGAATAACTACTCTGCGGTCATGATGGCAACATTCTTGGCAAATTCCCCGTCATTAAAAGAACGCATGTTCTTTGCAGTAGCTAGTGAAATCCTATATCTTAAGCCTTAAGCTTACCATTGATTCACTGACAGTGTGTTCCCTAGCTTCACTTAACAATTTATCTTTCAATTGCTGCACCAGTATTTGTCGATATTCTCCTCCATATTTGTCATAATCATTTGTATGGCGTACAGAATAATGGCATTGTATATTGAATTTCTTTACATGTTGAAACAGCTTGCCACAAATCAAACACTTCGCCATTCCTCCATACTCCATAACACAGTTTGATCTCGACAAAGCATTTAGCTTGGGCACGATAGTAACACAAAATGATGGTGTGTTTCAAAAGTTGAAATATACTTTGCATACTACTCACCAAGTTAGGGCCTAGATAGTTCAATCTGTATATTGTGTAGGAAAATGTCTGTTAAAAACACTTGAACTGTTTTCAAGTTTCCGAGTAGACAAAGTGTTGTAGTACTGCTTAAATTATTTATTTCTATATTTGTATATTTATAGCAGTTTCGGAGCCTCATTTACATAATGCGAACGCTTCTGCAGCTGGCTGTATTATGAATTTCATATTATTATAAGTATATTAAATTTGATTACAAACCAAAATATTTTATTACATTGATTTATCACGGATGTACAGTTTTGTTTTCGTACAAATGTATTGTAATTGTACTGTTCCCATACTACCTCAAACGAATGGATCGCGCTCTGTCATTGCATAGGCGCCGTACCACCACTGTTCAGTTGAACCTTCTCTCCTCGCTGTGCTCAGTATGCAGAGTTTCCCGAGCAAAGAGCGTGGCGGCTCCGTGGTATGACGTCACAGAGCACGGAACATGCCGGTCACTGGGCTATATCAACTGGCTGGCTTGGTCCTCAGACCTTACAGTTGCTGATTTTTTTCTGTGGGGATACCTAAGAAAAGAAAAGAGTGTTAAAAACCAGACTAGTATCGTGCAATGCTCGAACATGAAAGAGGATATCAAGATACTAGCATATACCAGCAATCTAAGTTGCTGTTTCTGACCTAAGAATGTAGAAACTTAGTATTTGTAACGGAAGGTATACCTAAGTAAGTCTGTATATAATAATTTCTCTTGACGGAGCTTTCTTCCATCGATATCAACATCATCGTCCCATTTGGTGATTTATTCTACGCAATACAAAAACATAAGGAGAAAATCTCTGCGTGTTTCTGAAGTGGATTGTCATTTTGTTTTTTTTTTATTTCAAATAAATGAACATCAACTTTTACTAAAAATGTTTATTACTTTTCTGTGCATTATCCCGATAGCCTATGTTGACTAGTATATTGAATATGAACAAAATGCGTAAAATAGTTGAGAAATTTCGGTATTAATTTACTGTATGTCCGAGAAAATATGAAGTAGATATTTTACGTTTTCTTTATGCTTGGTATAAGGAGAAATTAAAATAAGCTGAAACCTGAAAATTCGGGACCTATTTGAAATGATGCTGTGTTGATTTCTTTGACTGTGCGTTAGTGCATTCTTCTCACTGAAGAATCATTTGACTTTGATTGAGTACATCCGTTTCATTAATTTTGTCTGCAAGATTTCTTTTTGTTAACGATGGTTTGTGTATTGTACAGACGCGCCTTTCCATATCAGAGTTGAAGGTCTTCCTCGAATCCTACGGGCATAATATTCATACTCGAGTGCAGCTATCCGAACATTTCAGAGTTCCTGCACTAATTACAATTCCATGAGACACGAATGCCCGATAGCAGTCCATTGTGGTCGTCTTGTAATTAATAAGTCAACAAAGTTGGTTCTTTCTGAACTTCATTTCAACGTCAAGGACTGCTGCTTAAATCACGCAATCCTGCGGTCCATATTCTTGGCTTTAATTACGTTACGAATTGTGAAGTTTATTATTCATAATGCCCATGGATATAAGAACGCGATTAAAATTTTTTATTGTTACGTAATCTTCAACTCGGCAATATTTTAGCATTTGTATACGATTTGAAATCTTGGCATCTATATATTTATATAATGTGTGTGTTTCCTTTATAAATTTGAGTAATAAATTTGCTCAGAAGGCGATAAATATGTCGCATAACTAGAATGAAAAACAAATCGGTGTCTGTTGACATTCTTCCTCATATTTTTTACGCGTTTCGCAACACTACAGCTATTTCACCATACTCTAGAGTCTAGGTGATATTTCTGTTTATAGTTCAATTTACTCATAATGCATACAGTTATAAGAGAAAATTACATTTGATGTTTTAAAGTATTTCGGGAATTAATGTTAAATAAGAAGAATTTAATAGCGACGTAGTCACCACCTATTCAGAAAAGAACTAGATCTTCCCTTAAGAATTCGCAGGAGTTATGCTACTGTAATTTACTTTTCACAACAACGGACATTGAATGTAGAGCGATAGTGGCAGGTACTGTATTTGTAAAATATATCACAAGCTTTTTTTTTTATTTAATTTAGACCCTAGATTGCATGGAATTTAGATGCTTGACAGATCCATAATGTACTGTTAGTATTATATTACATCAGTTGTTACTTCGAATTTCCTGTTTCACATAACTTTTATTTCACACCGTGCATACTGCAAATGAGAAAATTTTCGTCTGAATGTTCAGTGGTAGAAGAATAAGCTATCAACATATTCCGTGGAATTCTGAGAATTCTAGAAAATTATAATGTACCAGAAAGGCCTACAAATATCAGTTTAGTCCCACCTGTGGAGTAACGGTCAGCGCGTCTGGTCGCGAAACCAGGTGGCCCGGGTTCGAATCCCGGTCGGGGCAAGTCACTTGGTTGAGGTTTTTTCCGGGGTTTTCCCTCAACCCAATACGAGCAAATACTGGGTAACTTTCGGTGCTGGACCCCGGACTCATTTCACCGGCATTATCGCCTTCATTTTATTCAGACGCTAAATAACCTAGATGTTGATATAGCGTCGTAAAATAACCCAATAAAATAAATAAAAATATCAGTTTATGCGCGTTGTACGGTTGTCAGAATCATGATTCATTTGTAAATAGAGAAATTGGATATGTTTTTGGGTTTTTTACGATGCTGTATCAACATCTAGGTTATTTAGCGTCTGAATGAAATGAAGGTGATAATGCTGGTGAAATGAGTCCGGGGTCCAGCACCGAAAGTTACCCAGCATTTGCTCGTATTGGGTTGAGGGAAAACCCCGGAAAAAAACCTCAACCAGGTAACTTGCCCCAACCGGGATTCGAACCCGGTCCACCTGGTTTCGCGGCCAGACGCGCTGACCGTTACTCCACAGGTGTGGACGAAATTGGATATTAAAAAAAAATGTAAAGTAGCAGTGTGTTAAGAAGAAATAATTTACATTTTGATTGTTTGGCCCTATTTGCTGGTTGTTTAATTGTTATTGCTGGATGGAATAAATGTAGTGGCATGTTAGGCTAGAAAATAAATTCATTGTGTCCCGGTTTCCGTCATTCACAACTTAGATATGACACTTTTCCAGTAGATGTTAATGCTGTTTTAATGTGTGTTCTCTAATTTTATGTACAATGTTTGTGATATTTAATGTAGCATTTTTTTTTATTAGTTTGTTAGTGGAAGTAATTTCGTTAGTGTAATATAGATCAGTACCAGAAAACTCAACATTTTACACAATTTTAACGCTGTTTTTCTGCGTACTTTATTTAATACTCGTACAATCCCTGTAATTGTGTTATTTAATTATTTCTGTGTACCGTATATGTTTTGTTTTTCGTTTCACTTTCTTCAATCGCGTATGAAATAATGCAATCAAAGAAACTTGTTTGTTTAGTCAACAGTCTGAAGACTAGTTGGAAACCCTAAGTGACACCAATAAGACATCACGCATGAAGCAACTAAAGCAGGAGATAATGGGGTAGTATGTCCAATTCCTTTCCCCACTATTAGCATAAATGATGTATTTTACTTTGCAGACAATCTCCCATATATACAATATTATTTGTTCATTGGCAAACGTTATTGTGTTAATGTTGAATTATCTGAAACATAGTCATTATGTTAAGGGGTTAGGTATAGCTTACAGCAGTAAAATTTTTGGAAATATTCAACTTTTTTTTCTCCATTGCTGCATCTTGTACAATAATGAAAATTGGTATGTGTGAAAACTATCCTTCTGCACTAGCCACTGGATCGCCGTGGAGGCATGGGATATATACACACACATATATATATATATATGTAGATAGATACTACACAACCATAACCGAATCACACAGTACCTCCACATACGCAGAACACATCACAAATACCAACCACAGCTACAGCTACATAGAAACATACATGGAAACTCTACATATCCAACCGGGGGGGAAGGGACACTAGAACAATGCGAAATATATAAACACACAAAAACACATCCACAACACATCCTCAACACAACTAAATTTCAGAACACACATCCTATTTGACTCCACACTACCAAACACAAACACACCTCCCCCCCCCCCTCCCGAGCAAAACAACTCTGAAGAAACTGGATGGAAGAATCTCACTAGTTCGGAATTACTGATACAGAGCCGAAACTAGTCGACGGTAATTTACAACTTAGTTTTCACGCATGAAATTGGTTATAACTATATTTCTAAATGATATGAAGTGTTAAGCGTGTAATCAAGATGTATACATAATACAGCCTAGCTCACTGCCTTGGCGAGAATAGAACTCTGGTTTGCTGAGATCTTTCTTCATTAGAGTTTTGTTAAACTGCTTTAACATGCTGTCCTATCTTGAAATTTATTAACTGGGAGTCAACCATTTAAGGGGAAAAAACTGTGGTTTAAACTTGTATGTTCCATTTTTTATTTATGAAAACATGATCTTAGACATGTGTAGCTTTGTTAGTACCGCTACTGCTATAAAACATTTTTAAGTATTTTTCCACTGTTGTGTAATTAACGTTTTAACCATTAGTTGTTTTCGGTATAAGTATAAAATTCATTTCTTTCCTGTATTTAATAATGATTTATTGTGGAAAGGTTAAATGTGTAGGATACATAGTATATTACCTTAATTATAAGTTTCAGAACCTGTTTATAAAATAAAATAATTCTTAAAACACGCGGAATTTATTTAAGCCGTGTAAGACTACTTAAATAAAAAGGCAAAACGCCGACAACATATCTGCCATTTTCATCAAGGTCATTACAAGAAAGGTCGAACGTTCAGAGAACATAATGCTGGCGTAATGAGATCTGTCTGATAATGCGGTCCTCATGCTTTGCTTGTGTCTTGAAGATTCGTACAGTAGTTTAATAGAAACTGCATTTACTGAATTCAGAGATTGGTGCTTTCAGTAATTAATAATAGCTCTATAACAATAGATGCATATCTGTAGATAAATGAAGGAAAAGAATGGTTACGTCATGTGAATTCTATTTTAAAATAATTCACGATTACAACACATTTGACGAAACATTGATACGAAAGGGCAAAATTCAGAGGAAGGTAGCAGGTTATGGTTGCTATGCTCAAAAAGCGTGTTTTATGTGGAAGTCAACTCCGGTACCCAAAAGTAAAAGTAAAGCGAAAACGGAAACTGAATATTTTGTCATTATTTTGCTTTAAATTCATATATCATTTTAGGTCTACTAATATTTGTCTCTTTGAGATGGGCAGGGGATGTAGCACGAGTAGCGAACCCAGAAATGCATATAGAGTGTTAGTTGGGAGACCGGAGAGAAAAAGACCTTTGGGGAGGCCGAGACGTAGATGGAGGATAATATTAAAATGGATTTGAGGGAGGTGGAATATGATGAAAGAGACTGGATTAATCTTGCACAGGTTAGGGACCGATGGCGGGCTTATGTGAGGGCGGCAACGAACCTTCGAGTTCCTTAACCTCTTCAGTCCTGACTTTACATTTTAAAAAATTTGGAAAAAAAAAATCGGTCACATAGTCATTCTGGGGTTCCAAAAGTCCCAAATCAAGTATTCATAGAAATTCAAATTTTGGGGCAATTTTGAACTCTTGGGGCCCCAAAATTTAAGATTTTAATCTATAGAAATGTTGCAACAGCGATATTCTTCATTTCTATCAAATTCAATTTTTAAAAATTTTCAAAAGTATCCAAGACACTGAAAAAAATTAAAAGAAAATGATGTATAGTATATGTTACCACAGGTCTGAAAAGGTTAAAAGCCATTTATAAGTAAGTTGTAAGTAACATTTGTCTCTTCTGTGAATTAAAACAATGTTGAATAACTTTTACTATTAGATCACTTTTCTGATTTTTTGAACACGCTTTCTTCAATGAATTCTGTAAGAGGTACAGAGCTATGTATAGGCTATCATAAATTTGTGTTATCTGAAAATATACCGTATTTCATTATGTATTGTCCTTATACTTGCATTACTCCAGCTATTTAAAAAAGTAGGCCCTACACTACCGTATGCAGTCTTTTAAAATTACAGTATAGGTGTATTACTTGTTATTTTACTTAGTCATACAGTCATAATAGCAAAATGTTTCAAGTGCCGCACACGTCTTGTAAAGACTGGCACAAGTGATCCTTTCACAGGCCATGGATGCCCACAGAGCGGCGGAAATTTAAGGCTCCTAGTTGTACAATGGGCATTAGTGGCAGTTGAGATCTCAGACCTATGTACCCTCCGCCCTTACCCCCATAGACCTACCTAAATTGCATCGTGTATACAATATTTAAACAGTAGTTAGTACTAATTTTTGGATAATATCAAATTTATGTAGCCTACATCTTAAAATAATCGTGTCATGCTTACCTTACCATTTGTTTATTAAGACATAGCTATAGTCATACTCGCTTGGTCATGATCTCCCAGTGACAATTTATCGACATAACAATTGTGTGCTGTTATCTGTTTACAAAAATCTGACGCGTGTCGCTATGCTTTAGAGTTCATAAAATCTGTACAATGTGAGAAGCATGAAGTGCGTGTTTTGTGTTTTTAAAAACAGCTTGTCTCATAATTTACCGCTGTAGATTCGGGTGTACTGTAGTTTGTGTGCGTGTGCGTGCTCGTGCGTGCAGTCCTTGTTCATGTTCAACCTTAATTCATTTGATACTGCGATAGTAGTTTTAATATTCCACGGTATATAACCTATCTATAAAATCCTGTTTATTTACCAATCATCAATGTTTCCTTTATACAATTGTAGGTATATTCGTCCATTTTCATAGTTTGTATTAAGTGTAGCTGGTAAAACTACCAATTTTATTATGCAGAAGAAAAACATTCCTAACACACTTTTTAAAAAAGTGAGTCTTAAGATAGACGCTCACTTACCGGGACGGATTCGTTCGGCGCGTTCGAATTTTTATTCTTTGCATTATTTTAAATGAGCATCGCCCACTTAGCCGTGTCGCCTCCGTCCGCATGACCGGATTCCGTCCGGAATTCTGGCCAGAGAATTCTAAACGGATTATCATAGGGGCCAAGCTCGAAATAAGGAATGGCATGAACAGGACATTTCAGCAACCAATGTACGCACAACTTGACTGTAGAGTTCCTTGAACATAGTAGACAGACATACTGTCAATGTGGTGTTATGTTCTACTGTTAACAGTACAATCTAATGACGATGGAAAATGAAGTAAGATACATAACTTACCTCACAAGTTTTCATGTCTCTCAGCAACGTTGAAGGCGCTAGCGTTCAATGAACAACCATGTACATACTTGCAACTAGTTCGAAAAAACTGTTCACTATGAATTAAAAATGCACTGTGATGGCCTGAGTTAATTTTGTAGGGAGAGACAGAAGAATACTGTGCCTCTGATAGTGTTGCCAACAAATAAATTGTATCCGTCAGTCTAACACCTGAAAATCCGTCAAAATTAAATAATAATAATAATAATAATAATAATAATAATAATAATAATAATAATAATAATAATAATAAAAATAGGAAATAAGACCCACTCAATATATCTATGTTTGTTTCGTCAACTGTCCGAAGACAGGTCTGAACCCCACAAGTGATACCAAGAAGGCACCACTTATGAGGCAATTAGGCCTGGAGATAATGGGATAGGGTGGCCAGTTCCTTCCCTCCTCCATTGCATACATCGCCGATTAGCTACATATTACACTAGTCAGACTTAAGATGCATACAAGCAGTTGTTCTTCCGCTGACACACATCGTCAAGTGAGATGTACTGCCTGATAATAGATGTGCATATCAGCCAGAACTTAGGAGGACCAATATATCTATATAGGCTACAAATAAAAAGCAAATTTTAACACAACTTACTTATCAATGTTGATTAAAATAATAATTCGTCAACCTCTGTCTTGATTACGAGGAAATCTAAAACAGGGGATTCCCTAACAGGGTACGGCGTAGGCAGGGCTGTTCAAAGAAATCCCCCAAAAATTAAACAATTAAAAATGACAGCAGCTAAAAAAGTCAAAAGACGATGTAAGAAAAATCCGTCACCCATCAAAACCATTCTTTTCCCGTCAGCTACGTTGCAATTCCGTCAGTTTTGACGGAATATCTGTCCAATTGGCAACACTGACCTCTGATCACGAACAGGATTGTACTTCGTTGCACTACACCGGCTCTTCATTCGGTTATGAAAATTTTTCGATTGCAAGGCCTCCAATCGTGGTAATATTGAAGGTATAAATGAAATGGATGCTGCGAAGCTTAATTTGTTAGCCCAACAGTATGAAGAGCCTTATTTGTAAATTATAGCAATGTAATACGTAAAAAGAACGTGTGGAATGAGATTGAGGAAATATTTAATGAACCAGGTATATTCTTCGTAGTTAAAGTTACAGAGCTATTCATTTTATTTCCAGGTTTAGTTTAGATTTTAGAACACTACAATGAAATATTGCGCTCTAGCGGTAAATTACAACATTATTTGATTATTAATTCGGAAATGCGGACGCACCGAACGAATTTTTTCCGAAAAGTGAGCTCCTACCTCGAGTCTCTTCTTTGAAATGACATTATTTCTCTTTCCCTTGGTGGAATTCTCATTTGTCTACTTCTAGGTACACACTATTGAAATCACAATACAGTTTATTCGAGTTAAGAATTTTTGTTGAGACATTTATGTCGCTTTTGATGTTCTTTAAATTCGGTGTCCCCCATATCTGCGTTGAAGAAGGCGTGGCACTTTTGTCGGATTCGTCTTAAACCTTTATCGACAAATTCCAGAGAAGGATATTGGAAACGCACACGAAATGTCACTCGGTATATTATACATCATTGATGAACGCACGCATTCACGCATGATTTCGGGTGTAGGGAAGGACGAAGAAAGGTGAAGATGGGCGAAAGAAGAGATAACAAAGATGGGGTGAACGTGGGAAAGGTCAAATATGCGACAAAGCGTGCCGTAGCTCCAGAGATAGGGGATTATTAGAAGCTTCCACCTGCTCCCGCGTGACCTCACGCACACAACTTCCTTGACAACCTCTTGTATTAATCTTCCCGTAGATTAAATGCTGTCATTATGAAGGGGTTGCGTATCTTTCCTCCAAATCATGTAATAGTTACAACAAAACGAGGACAGAATTTTTTCAGTTTACATTCATAAGTCTTTGTGGCCTTTTTTGCGGTTTATAAACTGGCACGCAACCCGTGTCATGTGCAAAACATCTCTGGAGGAATCGATGTGGTACTTCAATTTTATTTGTCTACGCTTCATACACTGGCTTTGATGCACTATTTTGTTTCATAAGATGATATTGGTCCTTGAATATGTGCCACAATCTTTTAGAATTATCTCGTGGTTTCTCTGTAAATGCATAGGATATAATAGTCCTTCATTTTTAGGATATCATAGATACATTTTGTCACAAAGTTGCCTAATTATTTATTTTGAACAAGTTGAAATATTTAGTCTTCTTACTAGAAAACACCATCTACTTCTACTGGTAGACCTATACTACTGCTATTACAGTCCGTTCAACGGGGCTCGGTTCAACCATTCTTGAGGTGTTTTTAGCATCGTCTCTGTTAAGACTTTCCCACATAGACGCAATCAACAATTCGGGATGATTTATCACAGTTTACAGAGTGGACAGCCCACACTATCGCGACACTCGGTATTCGGGAAAAACATGACTCTAGACATATTATATATATATATATATATATATATATATATATATATATATATTTAATAAACAAAATTAAAAACTAAAGAATAGTAAGAACTTTAAGAAACGATTGAAATATCAAAGACTACTTGATCTGGAATACTAATTAACACTATTTGCCTTCTGCTGTCCATCTATACTTCGTAAAGCAACATGGTAGCCAAATGTAAGAAATAATAGACTTCGTACAAGAAAATGTTTTTTTTCTATTCTCGTCATAATATACACAGTACAAGAATTCACGTACAAAGGATAGAAAATGGAAGGAATTAGCTGCAACAATGAATAAAAACTGTGAAAATGTTTATCCATGACTAGTATCTAAGCTGATCTTTATTTCATCGTCCTTAGCAACCTAAACAATGGCTTTATTCACACCACTGAATTAATAGTATTACTGTATGATACAAGGTTGGGAAGTGCTTTTTACAAAATCAAGAAGAAGTTTGAAAAACGAGCAGAGCGAGTTTTTTAATTTTCGAGATTTTTGTAATGCACTTCACAAACGTGTATTGTACAACATATTTTGCACGATCATATTTTTAAAATTGCAAATGCAATGTATTTTGCATTGAAAGCTTAGAGAAATATTATTCCAAAGCCTTCGCAAAACTGCACTGTAATGGTAACTAAGTAACAATAAGTGCACTGTAATGGGTCTATTTCAGTATAGTTTTATGTTATGAATGGTTTCCCTAGCAACAAGTTTCTGTGTAGGAATTCTAACTTTTAAAGTCTAACAATTATTATTAGTATTATTATTAATTTTATTTATTATTAATTGTGTTATTATTGTCATTATTGAGTATAATTAGTTACCACTGCCACCCGGTATTTGCAGTGTGAATAAATACATACATAACTTCTTCACAAACACACATTACAAAGAAAAAGCGCACAATTTAAAATTGAATTTAGATGCCAATAGTGGAATACACAGTAGATACCAGTAATGGATAAGAGTAAACAGATTTAATTCTCTTATTATACTATAAACTTACTTACAAATGGCTTTTAAGGAGCCCGCAGGTTCATTGTCGCCCTCACATAAGCCCGCCATCGGTCCCTGTCCTGAGCAAGATTAATCCAGTCTCTACCATCACATCCCACCTCCCACAAATCCATTTTAATATTATCCTCCCATCTACGTCTCGGCCTCCGCAAAGGTCTTTTTCCCTCCGGTTTCCCAACTAACATTCTATATGCATTTCTGGATTCGCCCATACGTGCTACATGCCCTGCCCATCTCAAACGTTTAGATTTAATGTTCCTAATTATTTCAGGTGAAGAATACAATACGTGTAGTTCTGCGTTGTGTAACTTTCTCCATTCTCTTGTAACTTCATCCCTCTTAACCCCAAATATTTTCCTAAGAATCTTATTCTCAAACACTTTATCTCTGTTCCTCTCTCAAAGTGAGAGTCCAAGTTTCACAACCATACAGAACAACCGGTAATATAACTGTTTTATAAATTCTAGCTTTCATATTTTTTTATAGCAGACTAGATGACAAAAGCTTCTCAACCGAATAATAACAGGCATTTCCCATATTTATTCTGCGTTTAATTTCCTCCCGAGTGTCATACTATAAACTACTATTATATATTAATATTTATTTTATTATGTGAGGACGGCAATGAACCTGCGGGTTCCTTAAAAGCCATAGGTAAGTAAGTAATAATGAAACACTCTAATAAATACAGTAAGTCGTCAATAACACGAATTGCAACAATGTTCACTTACTCAAAGTACTCAACAAACTTCCCTTTAATGGCGTAGCTGAAATTTTCCGCTTCTGGGAACCGTAAAGGGTGGGAGTAAACCATATTTTCTCCTGATTGCTATCGCTGTAGTAGCTCTTCCCTAAATTTTTTCATCACAATTTTGGAGGTCTAAAATATTATGAAGCAAACACGCTTCTGACTATATATTTTATATTTCTTTCTTTCAATTCTATGGACTTCAAGAAATCCTCTACTTCATGGAAAAAGTTTCGATCACTCTCCGTGCACGACATAACCGTAGTTATATTTATTTCTCTTTCCGCATGTCATATTTGGATTATATGTATAGGAAGGGCCCACTGAGTATGGTTTGAGTCCAAAAGCTTCGTCCCCAAAGAAACATGCGGCGTAGTTTCTGCTTGCTCGGGAAGTAGTTGGTCTTCTGGAAGATAGCATCGTTATTAATACATTTCCTACCCATCCGAACTTCCTCGAGAATTGCCCCCAAGTCGTTTTTATCCTTCAGGAGTTGAATCAATGTATAAAAGTCTCCAAGTTCTTCTCTCGACATGTTGGTATCACGGACCCAAGTGTTTTATTCGGCCAAAAATAATAACATTAAATAGCAACTACAGACTAACATTTCGTTTTTAAAAATCTGTACGTAATTATAAAAAAAAAAAGATAAAGGTATCCCTGTAACATGCCATGAAGGCACTTGGGTGGCATGGAGGTAGAGCCCCATGCTTTCCATGACCTCGGCACTAGAATGAGATGGTGTGGTCGGCACCACGCTCTGACCGCCTTTTACTATATGTAATTATAATTATCTGTGAATATATCTCATTCTGAATCTGTCAAGGAAAAGAAACTTTGCAGATTTAGTGCAAGTGAAATACCTACTGGGGTTCATTTTCATTTTCATCAAGAGAGACTGCCAAAACCTAAAATTTTTTCCTCCAAAGATGAATCTATGACTATTTACCGCCGCAATACAGCGTGGTCTACCGAAGTACCAAGGTGAAATAGCGATTGCGATAATATCGCGACTTCCGGAATCCCGCATCAGTATGGGTGCTCCCATTTACAGCAATGTATTTAGATATCGTCTCGAATTCAGTATTGCATCTGTTTGGAAAAGCCTTTAAAGTACTATCTCCTGTTGCTTTAATTTCTTCTCGTTCAATTTCTATAGCTTCGCAATACTCGCTTTGTCCTCTCAAACCGCCGAAAACTCTAAAAGGCAATCTATTTGTTAGGCGAATAATATTGCATCTGAGTGACGAACTTCATAGTAGCTCGAATGATACAGACGAGTGAAAGAAACAGACTGAAGCGGCCGTTACTTGAATGGGGAAAATATGAAAGGGAGGGAAAGAACTCTGAAAATACTCCTCACCGGGTCACCTGACTGGTAGTGAATTATTTTGCTATTTAAATTTTCTTACAGTTAGTACTTCATAAATGTAATATAAGGACTGTTAACAATATGACATTTATGAAAAAAAAAGAAAAAAAAAAAAGGTAAATAGACCTACAAAATTTCATTAGATTGTTACTGCGATGTACCGAAGTACATATGATACTTCCGTGCAGGAATTCTGCGGTATCATATGATGAAGGATGGGTGGAGCGGAGAAAAATTCTCTCCGGCACCGGGATTCGAACCCGGGTTTTCAGCTCTACGTGCTGACGCTCTATCCACTAAGCCACACCGGATTCCAATTCCGATGCCGGATTGAATCTTCTCAGTTTAAGTTCCACCTCTTAGTTTCCCTTTAGTGGCCACTCCGCATGCACTGTGTCACTGGTGTGTGACAATGGCACAATGTCCAATACACTATGTGCAGAGGTGCACTCATTACGAGTGAATAAGTGGACGGGATCCGACGGAATGAGCGCTGTCTTAGGCGGTGCTATTTCACTGTGGGGAATAATTAAGCAGCATGTCTCGAAACATCGATACTAGACAATTGAAGATTTGAAGCAAGCTGTTAGGGAGGCATTCAGGGAAATCACACCGCCTTTGCTGCGGAAAATTTCACACAGGACATGGCGCCGCATCATTTTGTGCCGCGACAATGATGGCCCCATTCTGATGTTCTGGATCACTAAACAAGCTGAAACGTAAAGTATCAACCATTGTCACACATTTTCTATGGCATGTTCAAAATGGATGCACATCAACATACAAACAAAGGGGAGGGGGGGGGGGAGAGACAAGACTTAGGGAACTTACTGTACATTAATGTAATATAATATACTAGAGACCTTTCCTAAACATCCATGTTTAGTCGCGCTAAGGCCTC
Source organism: Periplaneta americana (assembly GCF_040183065.1). Lineage (NCBI taxonomy): Eukaryota > Metazoa > Arthropoda > Insecta > Blattodea > Blattidae > Periplaneta > Periplaneta americana. The sequence goes on along the minus strand of NC_091133.1, from coordinate 27,878,667 downwards.
TTTACCTCCAGTAAAAGATTTCTCTGTACTCATTTGATAGAAGATCACGTAAATAGGCCTGCCTAAGCCTTTCCGAAAGTTATTGCCTGAATCCAGTATTTTTATAACTAATGGCGGGTATTTGACTGATCGTCATTCATCCAATTGTGTAGATCAGTTCGCCGACAAGAGTCGTTGTCTAGGATGCTCCATAGGAGGCTGGTCTACGCTACAGCCGCGATGAGATGATATGAGATGATGATGGAGATTTGTTAGGATGGCGCAGAAGAACCGGAGCTGTCGGAGGAAACCCCTGTGTTACCTGGACCGAGTTATAAATCGGGGATACGCCGGGAATTGAACTCGGGTCCACAGGTTTCTAATTACAGCGCTCTAGCCACTACACCACCGTGGCGGCGGCCTGAATCTGATATCAATCGTGTTTTCTCACTCCGAATTTATTCGCTATACCGTCTGAGTTATCACGATTCTTTGTGCTTATATGTGTACGATTAGTAGTGATGGTCAAATTGTGTGTCATGGGTACTTCCGAGCATGCAGGTTGAGGAATATTAATCTGAATCGGGATACATGTGTACTAGGTGCAGCGGATTCTTAGAAATTACTGTGGCTACTGTGATATGATAAGGATTTCACGTCACTCTTTCTGGAAGATGGGTATTCATAAATTAAAAATAGAACGTTGCATATGCTATGTTTTATAAATTCAGGAAAATGTGTTCGTCTTGAATTACTTATATGTAACTAAATCGACATCTGCGTCTTTCTCCACAACATTTTTCTTTGAAGGAGTATTAGTGTGTGTGGATGCGTGTGTGTACTATATATTCTGTAAGAATGAATTCTAGAAATGTTTATTTGCATCGTTTGTACGCCCATTTTCATCCTCCCTGTGAGATGCATCATCATTATAATCGTCGTAACTGCAGCTTTAAAGTTCTAAAGAAAGTGCGCCTTTCTAGAAACTATAAAAAGGGATGCCTCTCCAGAAGTATCAAAATGAACGCCTATCCGAAAACTATAAAAATGAACGCTTTTCCGATAATGTCATATGTATGTATGTATGTATGTATGTATGTATGTATGTATGTATGTATGTATGTATGTATGTATGTATGTATGTATGTATCCTATAGGTAATTAACTGGCATTTTCGGGAGGAGGCACTATGACCCAGCACTGAGACCTTTTACGATCTATTGCGCTAACCCTCAAGCTAGGCGAATTTCCAGACCCACACCGGCTGACTATACTGACTACACAGGTAACCCCCTCGTCTAGGCCAGCTCCTTTCGTGCACCCGCCATCCAGCGTTCGGGGAATGCTATGGAATGATGACGGATTGGAGAAATGTTGAAGGATGATGTAGATGCCTACTATAGGGAAACGGGAGAACCCCGAGAAAACCTCAACTACGACCTCGTTCTCCATAAGGTCACTATATCTTTTTCAGTGAAAAATCATAGTCTACCTGGGACTCGAACCCTGCGTGACAGGCTGAAGGCCTGACCACTCGGCCACCGCAGATGCAGCCTAGGATAGGAACAGGTATTTAAATACTGAACTGGAAGTTAACATGACCTTTAAAGAATATAATTAAATAAATGAGGGACCAAACAAAAATTCAGAATATTATATTATAGCAAAAATATATAACATAACTGCATAACGCACCGGAACGCAATTCCAGTAAAAATAATATTAGGGTTCCACAGTTCCAGCATAAATAATACAGGACACGTTTGATGAAGCACAATGTAGTGGCTTCTGAATTAGAGTTCCAGTATTTTTTTTAAACTACAGCACTCTTTATATGCATAGTGTCGTACCATTGAAGTTGTGGTTGTCTTCGGCATCATACTTTGCAACTAAGTGTAAATAATTTGTCAGTATTAAGGATTTCTTTTGTCGTTAGGACCATAAATATTTTCAGTATGGTTGGTTACATTAAAATTAAAATAGGGTTCTCGATACTTGAGAGTATCGACAGCGACCGATACTTGCGGGAAAAGACTCCACATTGTTCGATAGTTTTGGTTTTTATGGACTTTTTATTTATTTAATTTATTTCTTCCTTCCTTCCCGCCTCGGCGATGTATTAGACTGCAGATATATCAAAATTTATGGGATCGTGTGCTATTATATCCCTCTCTGCTCTGCGTTTTATACAAATGTATTGTCTTTTCCTCTATTCAAAAATGTTTCATAACATTAGATTGTAAAATAATCCTCTCCCCTGGTAAACCAAAAATTTCAGTAGCCTCATTTGTGAGAGTGAGAAATTCCTCAGTAACGGTTTTTTTAGTCAACTGTCTGAACCTCACAAGTGATACTTACAAGGCAACTAGGCCAGGAGATAATGGAGTAGGTTGGAGAGTTCCTTTCCCCCTCCATTGCATACTTCGTCGACCAGTTACATATTACACTAATCAGACTTCAGATGTGCAGTATACTACATGTAAGAGTAATTCCTAAAGAAAATCATATATCGATCGATGGCCAAGAAGTGATACCTCGTATTTACAAAAATGCTCATTTAGTTTAACTACACTATTATTTAGATTAACTACATCATTATTATTATTATTATTATTATTATTATTATTATTATTATTATTATTATTATTATTATTATTATTTTCACAAAATTAGACAGGTAACTAATACTTTGTCCTCTAGTAGAAAATCTATCAAAGTGGAAACATATATAAAAATATTGTCTGTTTTGAGAAAAATTAACTTTTAAAACAGTCGTTTGATTCAACTGTAAATTTACAGATACAAAGTATCACTTTATAGCCATCTGTATGTAAAGATAATATTGGAGTATTGCACATTTCGCCCAGAATGGTTCAGATCTGGCATAAGACATGAGAATGGACTTCAGATGTGTAACTAAAATTTGCAAAGTCCGGCATTCCCTAGGAAAATGGTTCATTTAAACTTGTGAATTCCTTTCCTCCTCCTTAAATAAAACGAGACCTTAGGCGCGGAATATATACTGTAAGTGAAATATTAGTTAGCGAGAAGATTCGGTCTCGCAAGCAATTGTAAACAATATTGTTGATATATCTTCGTTACTCTGAATATGGGAATAACAACCTAAAGGGTGGAGAAAGTAATTCTCAAACAGGCATTTATTCTCACTTTTAAAGTTGAAGTAACCAGTATCGAATGCCTAAAATAAAATTATCGGTATCGAGAACCTGGAATATCAACTTTACTTATCTATAATGAAAATAATAATTTTAACGCACAAAAAACTTGAACGGACGTAAAAAATTACGCTCTGAAACTCCTGTATCACCAATGAAATATTGCCTCACGCAGGAGTAAAATTGTTAAGTGGAACATGCAACTTTATATAAAACGAAATTACTGTATAAGGTACAGTATAGAGTTCAATGCGGCTGCCAAACTTATACACTGAATTAAAGTGAAGAGTTAATCTCGCACTTTCATTTTAATCTAATGTAATAGCAAGATGGATATACCACTATAACTGTTTCCATGGAAAAAAATAATATAGGCCTATGGTACTGTTTTCAGTTAAGTCCGAGAGAAACACCAGTGCATTTATTCCATCAAAGTAAATAGACCAGTGTTTCTTTTGGCAGTTGATTCATTAGGTGAATGTCTCAACCCCTACAATTTTCACTCTCACAAAAACATAAGACTTGCAAGAATTATTTATTTTTGAGCAGATCTTCACAGTTACAACAAAACATTGTTAGACCTTTTGTTTAGTGGACTGTGCTGTACTACCTGAATAAATTCGATGCACATGGCCGATCAGTCGATTCCTGGCCTCACGTCTACTTGTGTCAGCAGAGATTAACGATCAACCAGTTTGAGGTTAACGTGTGTTCAGTCCTGTGATCCCCCCCTCCCCCTGCCATTTGTTTGGCTTACGAAACCGGACTTCGCTGTTCAAGGAGCTCCCCAAATTCATCACGATGCTGGGTGCGCACCGGTCCCATATATTGTCCGAAATTTCATGAGAAAATCACTTTTTCCATGAGGACTGGAACCAGCGCACATTTCATATCTTTAGTGCAATTCATACGTCTTAAGCCACGCAGCTACTGCGAGGAAACGTACATTGACGTACTTGAAATTTAGTTTTGACACGTGTCACTCGATAACTGATGGGGTAATTCGGGAATAATATATTTTTTTCTTCAACACTGCGTTTACTCCAAACTCCCATTTGAATTTTCTCGACACTAAACACAACATGGGACGTTTTCCTAGAACATAATAAATAACATTGACAATGCACAAATATTCATGCCCTAAGTGGGCTTCGAACACTCAGCATTGGCTTCATGTAAAGTAAAAGCCGCGCCTTAACCATTACGTACAACATGATCAGTTATTCTGTTATTACATGACTAAAAGATTTTTAAAAGTAGGGGAGACTTTGTACCTAGAGCATAGTGTATCTTGGATCATGTTTTTGTTTCTGATTGTTTGCTGGTACCTAGCCGACTCAAACTAAAGTAGTTTGTAGAGAAAGCCACTAGTTAGCTCTAGTCACAGTTCTGGTTTGATTTATTAAAAAGTGTGAGTTCTGTGGACAAAATTTTTTTTGGTACCAAAAGTAAATATTTCATTCATTATGTTTTCTAACACCAAACCAAATTGTATTTTCAACTACCAATCAAGTACGGTGTGTTCCCTATCTGGTGAATAAATACATAAATGTTAATTTCTATGATTTATTCTTGTCTCTAGTTTAGGCAGCCATATTTGTTTAAACGGCATCCTCTTGTGCTTGGATCACAAAACATCTTGTACCAAGGAACATGTTTTCAAGGTACATGATGCTATCGGTTTTTGTTTTTCTTTTATTTTAAGATTATGCTACGAAGTAAGTCTGGACCCCAATTGATCCGGATGCCTTGAAGAAAGCTGTTGAAGTAGTTATGGCTCTTTCAGGAATTAAAATCTCAATCAGAGAAGCCTTTAAATGATGACAAATACGTTTTTTAAAATTATTATGAATTTTTATGTCTATATTTCCACTTATATTCCCTGTGTTTCAATGTTCCAAAGTACAAGAGTGTATGATCCAAGGTACACGAACCTGTTGTACCATGGAACACTTTACATATTCCTTCATTTTTTTCAACCTTTATAGATCTGTAAAACAGGAAAATACCTGTAGGACGTTGTAAAGAATTCTTCAATAATTATTCCAAGTATTTGTTCATTAAAAAAAATTAATTTCCCAAAATTAAAATGTGAAAAGTGATTCAAGGTACAATAGTCTCCCCTACTAGATAACTAGTTTAGATGTACGTAGCTATATAATAAACATCGACCATTATTGGTAATGATTTTTCGTGGGCCACTCTGAATAGAAAATAGATTTCATTTTCAACAGAAGTGATGAAAGTCTAGATCAGTCGTGACCAACTCAGCTGCTCTTACGAAGCACTGTGTGCATTCACGTGCAAGAAAAGAGCAACGTTGGCATTGCAAGCATTGGGACGATCTGCTCTAGCATACTGCTCGTGTGCAGCGAAAAGTTCATTTGTACAAAGAGCACGATTTGGTTACCACTGGTCTGCTCTAATCTGTGCTATTCTCCAACTACACGTTACTTTCTAACACAGTGTCGCTGAATGTTACATTTCGTACAGTTCATAATTCTAAAGCTGAAATATTATGCATAACGCATGAAAAAAAAACAACAACAAAGAGCAACATACCATGATGTCTGTATGATGTCTGTAGCACAAAAATGTATATGTTAATTTCTCTATGGGAGGTTTTATTGAGCTGCAAGGAGTGTAATATGATGTCATTTTGAAAGCGGACATGCATTCATTGTATTAATTACACTTGTTCTTATTTACAGGTGAGTACTGCACACAAAGCTGTTACGTGTGACTGCATGGACCAGATCTGGTGCACACTGACGGTAAGAGAAGAACTTACGTCAACGTTAAATTATTCCAAGTTCAATGACGGTATTGAAATATTTTCACTGCAAGTGGCAGTCCTATTTGCCTTCTTTGCTTACATCTTTTTGCGAAGTATACAGTATAGATTATTATTCTCGACGTTGAACTTTACTTCTAGATAGAACGGATTATGTGTGTACATGGCTTTTGTGCACTCTTGGGGAAGATTCCTACTGGCGTCGAGCCATTTGTCATATTATGTTACGTTTATAGATAATACTATAACATCGTGTTTTATTGAGTTATTTGCCATTCCGGCTCTTTGTATTCATGTTGTGTTGTGATGGGAGAAATATTCCACGACACTTATATGTTTACTTATGTAGATAACATCACAAAACAAATAAGTATAGGCCTACCTGCTTAGATTTAAAAGTACACACAGAATTCTTTTACATTATGAAATGTGATCAAAAGTCCTTATTGAAGCTAGAATGTACCTCATTTTTAATCTGAACATGAATCTTTAACATGTGTGGCAGTACATACATTCTGTGCTTATACACCTACAGAAGTTTATCCCAAAATATCTTAAGGCCTGAAGACGTAATTTCGTTTCATATTAAAGCGTTACCAGATGATAGACGACATTAAGATATACTCATATAGATCATATGCGAAGATTAAGAGGAAGGCAGAAAATAGGAAAGATTGGAGAATGCTGGGTTTGTAGTGAAAGACCTGTCCATAGGCAGAACATGTATGTATGTATGTATGTATGTATGTATGTATGTATGGAAGCGTTTTGTTATAAAATATTATTTAACTGATTTTTTTGCGACAGAATAGTAGAGCTATTGATGACGCATTTTGTTGTAATAGAATAACGAATTGACGATAATTTTATTATAATAAGACAATAATAAATTGATGACGATGAAGTCTTCCGTTGTGACATAAAATTGGTGGAGACTTGATAGTAGTAGAAGCACTACTGTTTTATTTAACGACACTATTAACTGCAGATGTTACTCACTGTCGAAATTCAAAAGTGTGAGAGAAATGACTGACACATTTTGCCGTGAACCTCTATCAAGGACAAGATTCTTTTACGTGCCTTGAATCTTCAAACAGCTTTACTTCCCTCCCGAAGGAAGCCATGTTAAGGATTTTGTCACTCTCATCGTCTTTGTCCCTCAAAACCCTAGACAGCCTCAGCAGACACACTGGGGTGTATGTTGTCTGTTAAAGCCACTGATTTACAGTAGGAATGTATTTTAAAGAAGAATTACATCGTTCAAGCAGAATAATTTGTGGGTTTAGTGTTGGCTTCGTCAGTGCCTGTGTTCGGAATGTGTATAGTCTGTTCGGATAAATTGCGAAGTGAATCTTGGCTGCATATATCAAAGAGGGATACTTAATCGTATGGATATTAAGTTGTCGATCGATCTTCCTTTGTAAAGTTGGTAAGTAGCCCCACATGTGAAGGATGTAGTTGATTCATAGAAGCGACAGCCAGCACTGTGATACAAGTTTAATATTGCAGTCACGTCATCTGTTTCTGGAAGATTGGAGTGGATATAATTAGAAATTAAAAATAGAACGTCGCGTTGCGTCACGTTTTGTAAATTGAGGAAGAGGGCCCGTCCCACTTCTTGATCTTGAGACAAAAGTTTTTTTTTTTTTTTATTTCTCCGTCTGCTTCAAGTCATAATCTACATCGTCATCCTTGTACGTGTTGAAGTTACGTGTTTGTAAAAGATGTTAAAATTGACATTTTATACATAGGCACAATATGGTTGACATAAATGTTGTTGCAACATGCAGGCTAGTCGGTGTCTAATGTTGGTTAATAGCCGTCAAAAGAGCAAGAAACGAGTTGTGTGCAATCTTTGATGTTGCCGATGATGATGAAATGATGATGAAATTGATTTGCTACTCTGAAATAGTGTTAGTACAATGAAAGACTGTGTACATTTTTATGGCTATTCTTTACAAATTAGCCATCGTTGCTGTACGCAATTAATAGTATTTTTTAAGTTTTCTGTAATAAAACATTTTGTTACCTCTCAGCACACTAATCAAAAAACGGACAAAGTTATTTCCATGGAAACAGATGTTTTAGGGTCATACTTCTTACACGCTAAACGACATTTCGTACACGTCGAGAGGATGCGAAAGCATTTCTTTCCCCTTCTACTTGCCCTGAGTTCGTCAGCGACAGAGCGGTAGCTGTTACCTCTTATACCTGCACCCCTCAAGCTGTACACACAAGAAAATGAAATATTAAATAAAGCACGTAAGTGAATATGAAATACAGTCATACAGATGGTTGACAATTACATGTCTGAGTTTATTTTAGTGCCGTTCTTACAATATTTTCAACTAATAACTAATTAAATTAAGAAATGTTAGTTTGTATTACTCGTATGAAGTCAAGAGGGAGTGACACAGTGCATATTGTCCCATTGTGTACGCTGTACTGTAGCAACTAACAGTGAAGAAACATTATCTTCCGCTCTCAGTAGATTTTAATGTGCTATTTGATATTAACAGCAATAAAATGAAATACAAACGGTTAGTATTGGCTTTCGAAATATAGATTACTTGTAAAAATTGTTAATAAAAAAAATTTGTCACTGTGCTGAAGTCAATTAGTCGAATGTTTGTGAGATGGACAGTAGCATCTTCCCCTTCGCTGAAGGTAGAGAGTGTGAGTAGAGGGGAAAGGCCTATCAACCAAACTGAAATGAGGTTTAGTGCTACTGGTCTCCAAGGCAGTTGTTTTGGGAACTTTGTCTTTTGTATAACCGCACATACACCTTTCATTCTGAAAAATCCGAGCTTTCGTAAATTAATTTTTTCTTAACTTACAAATATAAGGCATAACGACCTTTAGTTCAAAATATTGGTCCAGCGATTAAATGTGTCCGCGATTTTAGAACTTTTTGCCTACTTGTAAATGGTAATTGCATTCCAAATGTGAAACAAAACGCTCTTGTACGACGCCGACAGTGGACTTTAGAAATGTTACTCAAGTGTTTGAATCTTTGTAAACATGTAAAACATTATCCAAACGGCACACAGGTCATTGGTTTTATTTTATACGCCAGGAGTTTTAGGATTTTGGGGGGAAAAAATTCACATTTTGGTACCTCCGATTGATTAGTAAAATCTTTTATTAAATTTAAGAAGACTCACCCACTTTCGACTTAGTTGTTTCAACAAACTTCCAATTCAGATTTTTTAGATTAAAATTAGTTCTTTTTTATTTCCGAAAAAAAAAATATATTTGGGAACGTAAAACGGAAAGTTACATTAAAGGTTCAGAAAGTGAAGCAAGGTGAAAAAGAAAAGAGATTGCAGCCTTTATCCGGATCATAGTGTTCATTCACAGATTATAGTATATTTGTACAACTGACGGGCGATAAGTCGTCACAGGTAAAAGATGAACAGTAAGTTGTAAATAGATTTAACCAAGTTTCCACATTCTTATTTCTGTTGAAAATGCATTTATCACCAATAATAATCATACGCTATAATACAAAACACGTTTAATTACTTGTTAATTTGATATATAACTATGCAAATGAAATCGCCTCTATGCACTTCTCGTTTCAAGTTTCACATAATCGACTTCTCGTCGGCAAGCGGTAACACAGGTCATGGGTTCCGGTAGACGTGTCAATAGTGAAAACTATGTACTAACCTAGTAATCAAGTGTATGGATGAAGTTACTTCATAGTAAATTTACAGTCCAGTAATCTCAAACGGAGAATATTTTTATTCTGACGGCTTTGTGCCAACTCTCTTATGTCAGCAGGTTATTGGCTTTATTAGAGTAATAAAGGGCACTTTGTTGTGTAGTGGGTGTGTCGAATTAGTCTGAGGGTATTTTAGATCTGCGAACCATAAGCGTTTTTACAAAGCCTTTGTGTTAGTGTTGATGTGTACTAAAGATGTTCAGTTTGTTAAAACTGATATGGCTTTATTTTTATTAATTTTATTGCTGTAATTTCTACAAAAAATGTGTGGTAAGTGCTAAGTATTTGCATATTATTATTATTATTATTATTATTATTATTATTATTATTATTATTATTATTATTATTAGTTTGCTTAATCCTTGTGAAAATAATTTTATCCTCTGAAACTCCTCTTTTGATTTTTCTCAATCTCTGTATAGACCTATTTTTTCTCGTGTCTTTGGCTTAACGGCGGCCGGGTAGCTCAGTTGGTAGAGCAGCTGGCTACGGACTGAAAGGTCCGTGGTTCGATCCCAGGTGGTGACAGGATTTTTTCTCGTTGCCAAACTTTCAGAACGGCCCCGAGGTTCACTCAGCCTCCTATAAAATTGAGTACCGGGTCTTTCCCGGGGGTAAAAGGCGGCCAGAGCGTGGTGCCGACCACACCACCTCAGTCTAGTGCCGAGGTCATGGAAAGCATGGGGCTCTACCTTCATGCCCCCCAAGTGCCTTCATGGCATGTTACGGGGATACCTTTACCTTTTACCTTTACCTTTGGCTTAACAGATGGCTATGGAGAGATCTATTTTTTTTTTCAGAGTGCAGATATTTTGAAAGTGGTAAAACTGTATGAAAACAGCTTTTTAACTCTATGTAAAATAATGACAACTTCACACTTGCTTATTACACTGTACAAAATGCTTGCAGTGCTAGCAGAATCTTCATCTGCCCATGAAAAGCTAATTTCTTGAAGAACCTTCACAACTGATCTATACATTCCAATAAAAACGTTTACTGAATCATGTCGTTGTATCCATCGGGAAAGCTGTTAGTTTTTTTATGATTGTCTCTGAAGTCATTCAACGCAGCTTGACGTTTGGGTGTGTTAAAAAAATCATTCATTGTTGCATTATACACTTTATAATACTGAACAGCGCTAACCTGTTTGGGGGTGGAGGGAACGATCCCGTTGGTTGTGCCACTGGTCAGATGTACAGTATGTCACAAAGTTATTCGGCAAGGATGACTGACTGGCTCATTTAACGATACTAATTGAACAAAAAACATTGTCTCACCTTGGCGCTCAGTGGAAGTCTTTTGTCACATTGATATGTAGATGTTGCAAACGGGAAACTACTTTTTTCTTTTAGGAACTCGGATCAAATTGTAGGATTTGAATTTCAAGAGTATATTGTAAGATCTAGTTTTCTGCGTAGTAGACCAATCGTTTTTCTAAAGAAAGAAAAACTTATTCAAACATGCCACTTTTAGGTTTCTAGAATATACATCGGTTGCAGCTTATTTTCCATCAACGGAGCTAGCCGAGTGATGTACCGTGAAGTTTTTTCTGCTTATCGTTGATCCACAAGATGTTAACACATATTTTTCGAATAGGCTGTACCAAATTATTTATTGTCACAGTTGGTACTTATGTTTAAATATATGTGAATAAATATAATATATACAATAATGATAATAAAACTATTGGTTAGTAAAAAGAAATTTTAAATAACCGGCTGACCATTGTATCCATAACATAGTAATGGTATAAATTTCGTTGAAATACCAAACTCCACGTTTGCAACTTATTTTTGTGACACTTTTGTTAATAGTGCAATCTTGTACTGTTCTATAAGCTTCGTGTCTCTGGAAGATGAAGTACGGAGAGAAGGGGCAGAACCGAATTGTAAGCGGACTGTTAATAATAGGTACAGAGTCGTTAAAATATATAGCTCACATATACAACATATGCGTCCTGTGAAAATGACACTATTTTGACCCGTAGTCGCGTTACGCGTTCTTCCCTGCTCTGCTCTCCTTTAGTTCTTTCTCCATATTTTTATTTCACTATTTTTGCTTTTCTTCATTTTCCCTTTTTTCCTTCTTTTCATTTTTTGGTGTTTCATTTCATTCTCTATTTCTTGATTTTTCTATATCTTCTTTTCTTTTTTGGGGTTTTCTGTCTGTCTAGATTTCTTAACCGCTTTGTTTCGTATTTTTGATGTTTCCTTCCTTTCTCCATTTCTTGATTGCTCTATTTATTGCTTTCTTTTGTCATTTATCCTTTCTTGTTACATTTATTGATTTCTCTACTTCTTTACTTTTTTGGTGCTTCCTTTCTTTCTTCATTTCTTGATTGCTCTTTTCTTTTTTTTTCTTTTTTTTTTTTTTAATTTCCACTTTTCCTGATTTCTCTATCATTTCCTTTTTTTAGTGTTTCCTTTCTTCTTGCATTTCTTTTCTTATTTGGTGTTCTTTCTTTCTTACTCATTTCTTGATTGCTCTTTTTCTTCGTTTCTTTTTTCAGTTTTGCTCTCATTCTACATTTCCTGATTTTTCTGTTCCTCCTCTTATTGTTTTAATTTTTCCTACATTTCTTAAATTCTCTAGTCCACCACTGTAGAGAACACGTCAGTTATAATTATTCAGTCTTCGGCTTGGTCATGTACGGTGAGGAAAACGAAGCTATAAAATAGTTTTGTGCAATTTTTATGATAATTATAGCTGATTATTTTATAAAGAAAAAACAAAGACTTTGACCTCGACACTGATGGCGGACGAATTTGTTTATAAATCTGACGGCTAGTGAGTTGTTTGGAGTCCTGAAATCTCAGCAAATCGGCGGAAAATATGCTGTAAAGTAGAAGTGAACTGTTCACCATGGAATCAACTGGGTATAACACTATTTCTTTTTCAGTTCCTGCTGCATTTTTCTTCCTTGACTTTTCCCTCCTATAGGATGACGGCAGACTAATTCTTTTTTGCCTTGCGGCTATATCCCTCCATGCATACATTTCCTTTAGTTAATAATTAACGTCCGACGGATTTCGCAACACTAGAAATAACTTGCAAGCCTTTATCAGGCTCAGCATGTTATTCTAGGTTCATTCCATTTTCGCAGTCTGCTTACTGTGTAACACAGGTGTATCTGAATACGTCGAAACTGGCGCGGCAAATCTGTGTCCGTCGCAAAAACCGACAGTAGACGCCTACTGTAGATGGTTCGTCCCTGGTTTGTTCCTAGCGTGAGTAGTAGGCCTACATGCGCGGCGCGCTTGCTCGAAGCCTCGTCCACATCTGCGATCACATGGCGAATTTTATGGTTGTTTAGTTAACTGTCCTAAGACAGATCTGAACCTATGCCGGCCCGGATGGCTCAAGCGATAGGGGCACGGCATGTCCCTATCGCTTGGTCCGAAGGGTTGTGGGTTCGAGTCCCGCCTCGGGCATGGGTGTTGTGATTGTATTAGTATAAGTAAAAAAAAAAAGAAGGAAACGAAGGTAAACAAACAGAAAACAAAAATAGATAACTTTGGAAAACGGCCTCTGGCCGGTTGAAATTAAAAAAAAAAACCTCATACGTGACGCCAATCAGGCATCACTCATGAGGAAACTGAGCCAGGAGATAATGGGGTAGGGTAGCCAGTTCCTTTCCCCCCCCTCTTGCATACATCGTTGACTACTACGCGCCCAAGTTAAATCTGCGTCCGGAAAGAATGTGAATCACCATTCCCTCTCCCACTGGCCTTTGTGATCTATGGGTAAATACTGAGCTGACAAAGAGGAGTTTGCCAGTGTTGCCAACTGAACGGAAATTCCGTCAAAATTGACGGAATTTCAACGTAGCGGACGGGAAAAAAATGGCTTTGACGGGTATTGGATTCTCTGGCGGAAATTACGATTTACATCGCCTTTTGACATTTTTAGCCGCTGTCATTTTTAATTGTTTAATGTTTGGGAGATTTTACTTTTTATTTGAACAGCCCTGCATGTTCCGTCCTATTACTACGTTTTCGTGAAGTATTCAAATCGATCTGAATACTTTTCCATACTGAATACGATCCCTGTTTTCATGCAATTTTCGATAGGCTACGTATTGAAAACGATCTGAGTCCTGATGTTGTAGTTTCGAAAATAGTTATGTTGGTTAACAGTCATCGACATATTAGCGTGACAGGCATTAGCTGTAAACAATGCTGCGTTTTCCAAATGAGGCGCATGGAAACTTAATATTCTGGCTGTTAATGAATAATGGTAATATTGACTTTCAGGAAAACACGAAATATTATGTTTTACAACACTCTTTTCAACATACATATTGCACTCGCTGTTGGTGAAACAGCTGACACATCAGACAAATGACGATCGATCACGCGCTTAGCGTATTGAGATTTTATTGAATACGATATTCGTTTTCATGGAACTCAGTTCGAATTGAATACGATCCGATCCCACTTTTTAGGTATATCGACCTTGAGATTTAGATAGAATTGAATCCCCGTTTTCATGAAGATTTCAACACTGTAAATATATTCAGATCGATCTGAATAATCATGAAAACGTAGTATATGTTTAAGAATCCCCTGTTTCAGATTTCCTCGTAATCAAGTTAGATGTTGACGAATTATTATTTTAATCAGGATTGGTAAATACGTTGTGTTGAAATTTGCTTTGGGCGCGCTTCCGAATAGGGGCAGCGGTATTTCCTCTAAGGTTAGAGCCCAGTTTAAGGTCGTTTTCCTCGGTGCGACTATCGCGTTGATCGTTCAACGATTATTGTTGAACGGTAAAACGTTGAACGATAATCGTTGGTTACCATTTTGCTCGGAGCGTCTGCGATTTGTTGATTTTTTTACTAGTCGCGTGTTTTCATCCCCAATCGCATCGTCCTAGAGGAAGGTTGTGTTTAACAGAATGAGTTTAATGAGTAGACGTAAAAGATTACTTAAACGCCTTTTGATTGAGGAGATGGAAGACGACGAAATACTTCTCCATACGTATGGGATGAAAAGAGCCAAAAACACCGTCTGCTTGAGCTCAAAAATGAAGACAGACTGTATAAAAAATTTAAATAACTTAATTAATAACTTGATTTTCCAACTTTATTGACAAACTCAGCCCATGTATTGTCCTTGACCCTTTGATCCTTGTAGAACGCATGTGACAGCTGCCACAGCGAGGGATGATCGCCACTTCCTCGAGAAGAATTTCATCAACCGCGTCAGAAAACGAAGGAGCCATGATGCACATTTTTCTCACAACAAACGTTAGCGACTGACTATTATATTCAACCTTTTCCTGAACGACTATTCAAGACGTACTGTACGATCGTCGTTAACGACTCTAGCGGCAGTCGGTCGAAGCAAAACAGCTCCATAGAAAATACAAAGAAATAGTGCTCAACGATCATCGTTGAACGATCATCGCGATCGCCGCACCGAGGAAAACGTACCTTAAGGTGTGTGTATTAATCGAAAATTAGGGGCTAGAAAATACTGAGAATAGGACGTCCTTTGCTTATATATAATATCTATCGAGAGAGAGTCTCTCTCTCTCTCTCTCTCTCTTTTTTTGACGGATTCTGACGGATTTCCAGGTGTTATACTGATGGGGATACAATTTGTATGTTGGCAACACTGGTGTTTGCTGTTCGTGCGAGCGAGTTGTATGAGATAGTGGTAAATACAGGTGTATAGGAGGTGCTGAAAATGTACCCGTATAAATAAATATTGTGGAAGTGTTAATATTATGAACCGTATTTCTTACACCCATATTAAGTTATATATTACCTCATTGCATTATCTCTTGTAACATGACCTCACTCGCAGACGAAACAGTAGGTTGTACTAACAACTAGACCAATTGGAACATACTGGCGCTCGTCTCTTGCATTCACGGGACGCAAATTTAAGCTGGAGGCGTAATAGTTGCATAATGCAGTACACCAATTAGACCATGGCGAATTTTATTCTGTTCAGTGCAGGTAATACAGCCGCGGCGCGCCAGTGTGTACGCGTCTTAACAGACAAGTCATCAGCTCTTCATTTCATCTGTGCTTTCTCATCGCTACCGACTATTAATCACGTGACCCGCATTCCTGCAAGAGTTTGAGCTGGGACATGGACAGTAGTTGTACCTGTAGTCTGCTCATGCGCTTTGACAGTCTGATTGCCGTAGTCACGTTTACAAGTCTCCGGTTTTCAGCGCGACTGCTGTAGAATATGCTGGCTGCAATTATTTACATTTCTGCCAACATATATACATTTGTTTACGATGCTGAAAGGGAACAGGGCACCTGTAAAATATTTCTAGACTCTGTGTAGATGTGGGTGGTCTTATTTACTCCCCGTATTACTCATTTGTTAAACAAAAGATTCATTCTGTGTGTTGTATCTTATTTTCCAGACTCAGGCATCAGTAAAGGATGTATCATAACGAACAGCAGACTTCCCTGTTTCTGACGTGTGCTGTTACGTTTTGTTGTGTTTAGAACTCTCGATATAGCACAACTCAGCTATAATTGGATTTATCGTCTAGTGTTGTATGAAGTCAGCTTCGTAAATGAACGCCGTGAACTAGTTCGTTGTAAGTAGAAAGGAACCCTAAAAATAGTTCTGAAGCGTCTGTTATTGCCCAGTTTCAAGTCACTGTTTTCCTCTTTCCCCTTCTGTTCTCTACGATATGTTTATGCTTCTGCCAACTCCTTTTGTCTGTATCGGAAACATTGGCTTTCAATGGGAGAGGAAGCCAAACAACCTCAAGTGTAGTACCAGACAATAAAAAGAACTTGGATGTTATTTTAAGAGAATCCGTGATTCTGCCAAGATGACGATATGGCAGAAGTAGGCTTATGGATGGAAATTCTGTTGTAGTATGAATCCCCTTTCCCCCTAAATTATTGTGTTATAGTAAATAAGGGCAATGGTCAAATGCAGTTAAACAAAATAGAAGGAATGATTTAAGATATTCTCTAATAAATCTAGATCGAGATTATTTATAATCGTAATTTTCTTACAAAGTGACTTGTTTCCTTTTTTCTGCATTTGTTACCTGTCATTTCGACCAAAGGTCTCTGCAGTGTCAAAATCCGTTTTCCAGATACATTGTTCGCAAAGAAGAAAATTTGGTTGGACAGGAACATCTACCTTTGCGTAGGGCTCTCTTAAGTACTGAATGTACAGCGCAGGAAGGAACAATAAGGATATTTGTCCTCCGCTGTGGAAATGTGGTCAGCGCGTCTGACCGTGAAACGATCGGGTCCGGGTTCGAATCCTGATTGGGACAAGTTACCTGATTGCTGTTTTTTCCTAGGTTTTTCCTCAACCAATTGAAGCAGAATTTCTGGGTAACTTTCGGCGTTGAACCTCGGACTTATTTTGTCATTATTAATTCACGTATCACCATCAGCCATACCATAGCCTGGGTTCAGTTCACGATGCAGCGTGCTGTACTTGTACAAGAGCGCGGCCGTTCGGCTACCCAATCATTCACGGAATAGGAGTGGTAAACGCAATAAGCTACAGGCTGGAGTGCAAGTCTTCAGGTCGCTCTCCTTGCAAAAAATATTATATATTAGCGCTGCATACAAATTCAACTGAGGTTTAATTTTAACGTCTGCCCTTCAGATTTGGTGGCAACCACTATACCACCGAGAACGACTGTAAATAGTTACCTATTCAAAAGTGATAATATAGGGTAACTTAGGGTCTGTTGGATAGTTGGGCTTGTTGGACACTTTGTACTTTAACGTGTTACCTCGCCACTTGAGGGCATCACATTCTGCTGGAAGTCAATGATGAAAGTAGCCACGAGTGGGGCTACTTCCGTCATTGACTTCTAGCAGAATGTGGTGCCCTCAAGTGACGAGGTAACACGTTAAAATACAAAGTGTCCAACAAGCCCCACTGTCCAACAGACCCTAAGTTACCGTAAGCCTAAATCATACGAGTTACTTCACATGCGATATATTGACTGTAATGATGATACAGTACACAAAATGTGTTGGTCAGGCTTATAAATTAATGTACGAAAGATACGCAACTGAAAAGTTGAAAGGGTTTAAACGGTAACAGTATTATTACGTGACCCCGAGTTTTGAATTTTTAAGATCTTCTGGGGGGGGGGGGGACTAGAAAAAGAAAGCAGAGTTACAGCAGATGAAGTGAAGTCCCAGAAAGAAAGCAATGTGCATGGTCAGAGGACGTGCGACCTGGGTCACAAGAGGAGGACTAGTTGAAATAATAAAATCAGTTTTGTTTTGTTGTATGTCTGATCATGCGTACTGCCGCCTTTCTGGAACTTATAAAGTATCTGTGCGACAAAACTTTTTTCTACGACTGTACATACATTTCCTTCTCCAAGCAATAACACGGGAAAGACAGGCGTGTTGCATATACAGTAGCTGATGGTTTCAGGTATAGACCGATTATTTAGTCCTGGCAGCTCAGCGACGCGAAAGAGGGGAAGTAATAGGAGTAGTGGGGAGAGCTCCGGAGTTGAGATAAGGGCGAGCGGTCGGTAAAGGAATGCAGTACAGCTTAACTGTACTGGAAACAGAACGCTATACCGCATGCGTGACATCCGATCGCTCTGACTGCAGGCGACAGACTAACCTGAACATCCCTTGGCGTAACTTAATGGACTCGCCTGACCAAGGCGCACATTGCCGGCTACCGTCAAGACTAAATAATCGTACTATAAACACGATGAAGTGGTAATCAAGTAGATTAAATGCTAGTAGATATGGAGAATCGGTACTGAATGAAATGTTACGCATGAAGTCGTCATTGTTAGTTGTGCAAAAAAGTTTGTAAGAAGAAACGGTAATAAACGACATTATGAATTGTTCTACCATTAAATATCTTAAGGTTGAAGTTCATAGCTGAATTAAGCTTGAGGATTTATCAAAGAAGAAATAATAAAATTAAGTAGGAACTAAACATGAATCAATATTTTAATTTAAACTTTTTTATTAGGATTAGAAAATGACACTTTCCATTAGTAGCAGGACCACTGTACTATCCATCATGTTTTCTTTAATCAAAATAACAACTTTTGGCCACCGGCGTAAATCAAGCGGTAAAGCGTTTGCTTAATGATCTGAAGCTGCTCTCGGGCGTGGGTTTGATTTCCGCTTGAGCTGATTGTCTGGTTGGGTTTTTCCAGAAGTTTTCCCGAACTGTAAGGCTAATGTCATTTAAACATGACGAATTATCGACATTATTTGGTCAAATACCATCTATCACCAATTCAGTCGAATCTAATTAACGTAGTAGTTGATATAGCGTCGTGAAATAGCAGACTACAAAATAAATTAATTCTTGTTTTATATAATTTCAAGGGGAAAAAAATTGTTCCGCGATCGGGTATTGAACCCGGGACCTTCGGTTGAACGCACCAACGCTCTACCGACTGAACTACGTAGGAACTCTACCAGACCCTGGCTCAATTATTCACTTTAACAGAAAACATAATTTAAGTCAGAAAAAGTTGTGGACTCAGTGCTGGGTCTTTGACGTCTTGTCAACCCACTTCAGGTATGTGGATATAAAAAGAGTAATTGAGCCGGAGTCTGGTAGAGTTCCTGGATAACTCAGTCGGTAGAGCGTTGGCGCGCTCAGCTAAAGATCCCGGGTTCGATACCTGACCCTGGAACAATTTTTCCCTTGAAATGATTTAAGTCAGCTTTACAGGGACCTATTCCTGAAAAGTTATATTTGTATAATTCTTATTATAAATGGTAAACTTCAACTGTTTAACATATATTGTTTTAATTCATGATAAAATAATGCTCTAGAATCAGGTATTCTCAACATTCATTCTGTGGCCAGTTTCTGGCGTTTTGGACAAATCTATGGTTAGTCTATGTCGGTATGTGTTATGGATAATATGGTTTTTCCGAGATCGAGAAAATTTATCTTTTTAGCTTTTGTCAGTTCCAGTCATTAAAGTAATTGTAAAATCCAGACATTATATTGGAAACACTGTTTAACGAAATAAAAAGAACTTCCATTCTTAATTTTTTTTCAGAAGGTTAAGAATTTGACTCTTGTATCGAATCCGTATCTTAAGCAAGTTCACAACCGTTGAGGCTCTGCTGCCAAAAATGAAACAATAACCGAAACATCCGTAGATCATCCTGTTAACATCTGACGTAATATCGAAGTTGAATTACAAGTTGAGTACTTCGCCAATGTAATTTTACGAGCCTCTAAACTGTGCCAAGTTGTGGTTATTACAACACATTTAGCGGAAGTGTAGTTTGTGTATAAGGCAGGCCCGACTTGCTATGCATCTTGCGTGTAGAATGGCAACCCACGTATTAAATGGGCAGTCCAGCTTACTGTCTTGGACTTGAGTATGTTCTGTGCATTCAGGAACGCTCGGAGATAGTGATTATCTCACTGTTTCCTACTCTCAAGTATGCTTCTGAACTTGAACAACAGTAATTTGCGTTCTTGACAATTTATTGTGTGAAAATGAACTTGTTTTAATTCTTATTTCACAACTTTTCAGATATGCAGACTCTTTAATGTATTCTATCCCATTTTACCATCGTTGAAGATATCAGATGAAAAAAAAATCAGTTTATATAGCGATCATATGAGGTGAGAGACTGCACACATATACGTAGGCTCATTAATATTGTAAGTAGTTTTTGTACTCATCATTTTAAAACACAAGTTTTTCTGTTTTACATTGCAAAATGAATTTTCTCGAAAATGTACGTAGGCCTACGTGATCCAGCAGGGGGAGGTGATCCAATTCTATATCAACATTTATTCTGATTTTTCGGTCACCCGGAAGTGGAATGCCTGTCTTTAGTAGTTTTCGAAATATAAATATGTTAGTTTTCACACATGTCGCTGGTGTTTTGTCGCATTATATCAATATGTAGTGTACTTTCACAATGCTCTTCACCTTCTCGGTACCGTTTTCATAAACATCACCTAATCACAAGCTTTAGTCTCACCTTACGTGTAACATCATCATCCATCCATTTATTAGAACAATATTAGACCTTGTAGTCTGTTACGATTGGATCTCATCTCTTTATTGGACGACCTGTACATATTCTTATACTGGGCAGGCATTGCAGAATTTACTTAGTGATTATTCATATTTCACTTACACAGTTTAGGGTTACAGTATTGTGCGGTAGAGTTTATGATCAAATTTAAGAAAATAAGCGATTATCGTCATAATGAAATACACGTAAACTAAAATTATGCAACATAAAATAGTAATGATAGTGCAATGTTCTAGGTGGAAACTAAAATTATTATTGGCTATATGGATCATCTTATTTGCCACCTTGGTAGCTTACTTGGTAGAGAATTGACTAACAGTGACTGCGATAGGGGAGTCGTATTTGTAGTAGACAAAGTCGAGGTTCCTGACAGCTTTTCTTGAGGTTCTCCCGTTTTTCTGTATCATTCCACTGTCATTCTCCATTTCACTGTTCACGATCATTATTTATTCCCGTTCTATCTTCTTCTTTCACATGGCATTTTTAATCTGATTGATTTATTTAATCTGACAGGATTAAGGTCATAGGACCTTCTCTTCTATCCTACCAGATAACGCAGACAGTAATAGTTAATATTCCGGTTGTAACTTACACAACCCAATGTATAAAATTTAAATTGTATTGAATAAATAACAAATATACTTTTTTGCAATCTCTATATACGAATTATTATCGTAATTTCTTACAAATTACTGTAAATGTACTTTATCCGCATTAATTTAGAGCAGTATTCATAAACGAGACTTTGAATAAAGACTTCCCAAAGTCGACTTTCGTAATAAAGTTTAACTTTTTTGAAAGTCCTATTCCTAGACAATACTTCTGAGACTTTGACTTTGACTTCGGTAAGTCAAGATTTGATCATCTTGCTCTAATGTTGGCAATCACAATCACTGCCTTTTAAACGAATTAAAATAAAAGATAGTTGAAATAGATTAGGTATTGACACAATCAATAGTTGAAATAGAGTAGGCATTGCCACAATCAAAACCATCTCTTGAGTCACAAATCAATGAAACAATTGAACATCTATACATGTTAAGCGATTGTTAGCCGTTCTTGCAGCTTTATGTAAGAATAATTGAGGAGCTGGGTGCAAGAAGGGGATTTTAGAGAATGTGCCGTTTTTGAGTAAAACGCTTTATTGTGTTCTCTGATCTGTCATGCATATGATCACCAAGTTGTAGTTCAATACTGTGATAATAGATGTCAAGAGTACCCAAAATGTATTGGCGTGCATAGATAACATTATTACGGTTTGAATTTTCAACATCAATTTTCTGGAAACTTGCATTTGAGAGAAGTGCCTTTCTTGCACCCAACCCCTCAATTATTTCATTGGAAAATAATTTTATTCTGAATCTATTATCCTGCAATATCCTCTCGCTGGCAGTTGGCAGAGTACCTCCTTGCACGTCTGCAGGAGCTACTTGACAATTACCTGAAATCAATATGCAGAAAACATTATTGTGACGACCTCAGGATCATAAATTATATCCAACGTATAACCTATCCTCTATAAAATTAAATAGTCAAAATCATTATTAAGCCATTAATCCTTACCTGTAGCGGAAAAATCGCGATGAAATACAAAGTTGTATTATTGGTGAAACAGATAATCCTCTTGATTATTATTCATTAGTGAATGTTGAAACTTGACGAGGATATGTAATACGATTCAAATCTGTACCTTGATTTGAATTTATTATCTATATCTAATATTACGCTAAGGAACATGAGCAGCTTTAATAATCTCTTGGATGTTCTCAATATCCTCAGCAAATTGAACAATTTTCCTTATCTCCACAAACGAAAGTCAAAGTTAAAATCTAGATTTTCGGTGACTTCGAAGTAAAGTCACGATTAAAGTTTACTTTCGTCAAAGTGTTGACTGTGAATAGGAAAATGGCGACTTTATACTTCCCAAAGTCAACTTTGATCCAAAGTCTCGTCTATGAATACGACCCTTAATAATGGATACTACTTATACATCGTCATATCACCATGGTAATAGTATTCATTACCGCACTGAGTGCGATATGTAAATGATTACCGCACTGAGTGTGATATGTAATTCATTACATCCTGGAAAAAATCTATTACTTATTATTATTGGATACGTTTATAACACATTCCTGAATTTTTATTCCACATTCCCGAGACGAAGGTTTGTAAGGTTGTAAATGGCTACATGCTCAAAATATGCCAGCAAAGCTTTCTCATGTACGATATTACTCACTCTCTTAACTTCTCACCATTTCACATAGCTCTCATATGCCACTTCATACTCTACCCTCGACTTACTAGGCAAAAGCGATGCAACAACTGTCGAAGCTGCTACTTCAATATCTGAAGGGATATTTTGTTCAGAATCACTCATTATTCAGAACGAATTAGCCGATTTTCTTGATTCCAGATAATCTATGCCATCCTATTGTTATCGTAAAGAAATTAATATCGTTCCGTTAGTTATTTTGTTTCTAGACCAACTTTATTATGATCAACGGAATAGTATCAATTAGGCTTGAATCGCAGGATATCACAATGATTATTGAATGATGATGACGATGTTATTTATAAATCAATGATTGTATCATGAACGCAGATAAGGTAAAGTATCCATTATTAAATAAACGCGGATAAAATATTGTATGCAACTAGTGAGATGAGCATAATTACCGCTCACGTAATTACAGAACTCGGCTTACGCCTCATTCTTGCGAAACACATTCGAGCGGTAATGATGCTCATATCCCACTAGTTGCATAAATAACTATTACTAAATAAAAAATAAACTTTGCATTGAGAAACTTTGTCTAGCATTTCCCATTTCCTACGCGTAAAATTATACATGTGGTAGCATTAATGAGAGTTTATATTATTTATTTACATTACGTATTGGACAGTCGAATAGCAAGTGTACAGCCATTTGTTCATTTTCTCCACTGTAACAGGTTGAAGAATAGTCCCGATCACAATTTATCATAAAACGATTGAGTTAAACGTGGGATCTAACTGAATTAAACAGAAGACTTAAGACTGTGCTTAAAATGTCAGATGTAAACTACATCCCACAGGTTGTTGATATGTCTAATGTTTAAGTTATAGCCTCCTCAGTTTTGTTTGTAGTCATGATTCATTTTCTGAAGAGTAGTCGTTTACTGGGACACATATGTAATGCTTTCTCAAAATCTCTGAACGTGTGACGTCATGTCCTGAAGAATTTCGTTGCTGGAATAGCTGCAATATCCTTTCCTTTCGGCTTGAGCTATGTATGACAGCAGTGTTTCCGTGAAAATGTTATTCACTGTGTAAATCAGGGTTTTCCAACGATCTCGTAACATGGTACCCTCACGTTCCGAATGTTTGGGATTGGATCATCACTCTTGGAGCATCCTGGTTTCCTTTCATCTGCCTACAGTGCTTTCCCCTACTTCTCTTCTTTCTTGCATACTCTTACATGGCTCAGAGCAAATAATTCTCAGTAGCAGATTATAGCCGGCTACGGCGTACAGCAATGGTTAAAGGCGTGCTGCTTTAGTTTTGCGTGGAAGCCGCAGTCGTGGGTTCGAGTCATTCCAAGGGCATATATGCTTGTTCATTGTGTGATGTGTAGTGTTGTAAGTATAGGTACAGTATCATGTTCATCCCACGTCTTGAAAATTTCATTTTGCGTCTTCCTAATGTAAAGTAATGTGAAAGTTCGAATGTGGGCTTGGAGTAGAAGACTCCTAATGGCTATGAAGAGAGATTCAGAGTATAAATGGAGAATATACAAAATTATACGGAAATAAGACAAGTAGGAAACGCACGTTCGGAGACGCTTACTTGTAGCGCTATACCGACCAAAAGATAGGCAGTCTGGTACTTTTATCAATTTTTTATATTGTGTGGGACTACCTGATGGGTTCTCTTTCACATCGTTGCATCGACAGGACAGGTCCTATCCTATAAGTGCGATCACAGAACGATCACAGCCTCTGTCTCTAGCATAGGAGAGGAAAGAACTGGTTGCTATAGACCTACAACTGGCAAAACTCCGTTGTAGGAGGTTGCTAAACCTTACCTAACGTTTTTCTCTCCCTTCATTTTCCTAGTATCTATTTATTTATAATACATATCAAGGTAGGCCATTAAGACATTTTCCTTCTCAGAAGAATTCATCCTCACGTCACAGTTTGGTCTTTCCACATCACGACGTCCTTGTGGTCTCTATTGTGGATCTTTTTCGATAATCTCGTATCATCCGATCTTTTGAATGAATATAGCGAATTTAAATAAGGCCTAAAAAATTTGTAATAATAGATGCACTTGCTCATGAAGCACAACTTTTCCTGCCGCCCCAAAATCATCAGTGTGTGAGCAGTACAGTGCTCAGTCTCGGTATTGAGCCAAGATTTGAACCACAACTGATATGAACTCCAGTTCGCGCCTCTAAGGTCCTCATATTTGGAAATGCTTGAGATTAACAGTGGAGTAGTTTTCAATGTTTTGTTAATTAGATAATAATTACAATAATGAAAAATTGTGCACTCGTATTGGCTCCGGGGAGGTTCGGGTTCGAACTTACGGAGGGATTTCGAACAAAGCAAATGAGGTTCTATTCGAATAATTATATTTTTCTTACCATTCTCATTATTCCGTTATTGTCGTGTCATCATCAGAGTATTCCATTGTTCGAGCTCATGTAGGTCCTATAGGATTGATTTCTGTTATTACCGCTGGTTTCCTTGTCATTCACATCATTGCTTCAGTTTCGTCTCTTTTATTTCTTCGTCTCTGGTTAATATCGTTAATTTAAAAAATGCGTTTGGTAAAGAAATATCAGAATTCTTTGTTTTGGACATTATTATTGTGACTATTACACTTTTACTACGTCATACTACTTTTGACCAATAAAACAGTACGAAAGGACGCGTTTCAACCAATCATTGCTGTATATTGCCACAATTTTATCACTTCCCTAGCATTTTTTTGTTTTCATCACTTCCCTAGCATTTGTTTCGTTGTTTACTAACATTTCAAAATACAAATTCTTTACGATAAAATAAAACATGCTTTGCAATCGTTATTTGTTTACCGCATATGTAATCAACTGAAAATTACGGCTCCGTTCAAACGTTTTGGTGGAGATAACATTAGTAAAATAGAATTTTAGTAAGTCAATTGATATTTTATTGTATTAGAGTACTTAATTTCTTCTAATCTTTATATACTTTCTTCTAATGTTGTAATAGTCAATTAAATCCCACTGAATTTTGATTTTCTCTAGATAAGTCAAAACCTCTAGTGAGATTACTGTTGATAAATAAAAAGGTAAACAAATTAATAACGGATAAGGAAAAATAATTAAACTAAGAAAACCGCCATCTGTAATAGCCATTGAATAAGATTTAGTACAGAATAGATATCTCAGAAATACATGGCTTGTGCAAAGAATAACTCAATAATTACCCCGTAGAGATGTGAAGTATATTGATGTGATAGATGTGACCTGAGCGTACAACCGCATCTACTGTACTCTGGCTTTGGTAGCTGGTATAACTTGCAGAGCTTTTGGCGAGTGACGTATTGTTTGCCTCTTTAGTTTCCATCCATTGTTCTGAGTGTTGTATAATAGACGTGGTGATAGGAATTCGTTAACACATCTGTCATGTGGTAGGAGGTAGATGATTCAACTGATTTGAACGGTTCAGTTGATGACAGACGTTCACTGTTCTTATTCTAACCGAATTTAATGCTCAAATGTTAGATACACTCATACTATATTGGACTTACGACAAGGATTGAATGCTTTCACTAACGACCTTCTAGGAAACATTTTATACAAGGGGCTTGGTTAATTGTAAATCCTGGTTAGTACTGCAGATCTAACAGAAAGCTTCCTTTCGAGGAATCTCCTTCATTGATGTATGCTGAGAAACTAGTAATGTATTTATAAACTTGGGTGGAGAAGTCGTGTACATAAAGAAGACGCTGACCGTTATAATAAAAATATTCCCTATAAGCGCTATGAAGGCGCATGGGGGACATGGAGGTAGAGCTCTGTGCTTTCATGACGTCGGCACTAGAGTGCGAAGAAGATGTGGTCGGTACCACGCTTCGAGCGTCTTTTCGTCCCGGAAAAGACCCAGCACTCAATTTTACAAAAGTCTCTGTGAACCTCAGGCAGTTCCGGAAGTTAAGGCAACGAGAAGGATCCACTACCACCCGAGCTTGAACCGGGAACCTTCTGCCATCTGAGCTACGTGGTCGCCTACCTTTATTATGTGCTTTTAATAATTTTTGTTGGTAGTGGCTGCATTATGATTCTGATGTTTATTTTGCATAAGCGTCATTGTCACATTACGAAGCCTGCCCCTCGTCATTGTTCTCTTTCAGATTGATGTAGGATTCTTTTTTTCGTAATAGATTTCTTACTCTCTAAATTCTTTATTTTGAACTCCAGCTTCACTATTTATTTAACTTCACTAATACTATTTATTTATTTAATGTCAGCAATACATCACAGGTTATTTCATCTTGACCTCCCGCTCCAATTGTTACCATTTCACTTTGATTCTGTTGTGCAAGTCTCAATATACTTCTTATATAGTGTGTCTCAGAAGGAATGTAACGTAGTTTGAGTTAACCTATAGGCCTATCGATTTAACCTGATATACCTATGTCCAAGTTTAAGGGTTGGGAAGTTATTGATGGGCGAAATTTAAAATGGAGAAATACATTATAAACGTATTTCTACGGTTTAAAACATTGTGATATGATACATTATTTAAAATTCTGCTTATTATGCTATTCTAATAAATTTATTCCATATTAAATACAAACTCAGAAATTAAATAATTATATAAGACAAATTACTAAGGTTGCGTTAACACTTGTTAACTTGCCAGTTTCAGATAACGTCCGATAAACACGGGAAAACACACGGCTAGATTAAACCTTTCGATTGGGAAAACTTCGTCTATACTCAACAGCAACCACTGCACAAATTTCATAAACAAAAAGCATGTCTGCACATTCACTATGGGAGTTACACGAATGGCGTCAGAAGACTTAAACAAAACACAACATTACAGTATTGCAACAGTAATGGACACAACTCAAGTTAATTAAATGTCAAGCGAACGTGTATTCAGTTGTGAGGCATTGCGGTACCCAGATGGTGCCCTGTGCAAAAGATATGATGTAACAATCAAGTACAGTATACAAAACCGCAAGACGTTCCAGTATTTCTCCCGTTAATTTTTCTCCAACCGTTAGACTTCGGACATAGATATATCAGGTTACATCAATGTAGCTTAATCCAAAGTATATTATCCTAAAGTATTTTACATTCCTCCTGTATTTGTGCGTGTACATGTTATAATAAATTTTTGTACATGTCCTTCATAACTTCATAATGTTCGTAATATTTTGTATTTGTTTATTCCATAAGTCCACTCATCTATGCCTTATTATTTGTTAATTTCCTTATTTTATCTCGTTCTTTCTTTCTTTCTTCTTCGTGTCATTTCTTCCCTCTATTCTGTGTATTTTAATTAAACGTTTCTTTAATTCTATTTTTATTCTTTTCCTTCCAATTTTTTATTATTATGTGCTATTTATCTGTATCCTCTTTTTCACATTTGCTATTTTCTTTCTTTCCTCTTTCATCTATTTTCCTTTTTTCTTTCACTTCTTCCCCCTTAAGGTGTAATTCCTATGATGCGGCTGACGCACGCGGCGGACGTAGTGCGTCTGACGTTCACGGCTGACGCATTAGTAGGCGATTCCTATGAAACGTCAGACGCGTGCGGTCTTTTGGTAGTGAGCGGACACTTGCACAATGAGTGTATGCGATATATTGTTATATTTGAAGACCTGACATTCTAAATATGCGAAGTTCCAATTTTTCAAATTTCATTTTATTCAATCTAAGGAAGGAACATCCATATGAGAATATGATATTAAATTGTCTTTGTCGTAGCTCAACTGTAAGTGACTCATTCGTGCGCCAAAAGAAGATGTTATAGGTATCTCAACATGCATTGCGCAGTGTGTTTTTCATCAATATCTCAGAAAGTTTTTTTTTTTTTGCACTTAACACGTTTAGAATGTTAGGTCCTCAATTGCTATTGGAAGAAAATGAAGGGGAAGAAATTCTGCTCCAACAAATAAATGAGGGAAACGCTGAAGTATATCCCATATTTAGAACAAGGCGTGAGGAAGGTTTTTTACAATATTAATTAATCGGCACATGTTACAAGATGACAAGATACTTCGGGAGTTTTTAGGCTAAACATTGCTCAGTTCAACTATGTTCTCGATCTGATCAAAGACGATCTCAAGAAAGATTCTTCAAGTAGATATCTGTACCCTATAACTCATGAATAAAAGTTAGCCATAACACTGAGGTATGTAAAGTATAAATGCTTTATAGTAGTATTGTAGTAATATATTTAAACTATTTTTTCTTGCAACATTGAAATGTAACAATGAAAAAACTGTAAAGTAAAAATACTTTATTGATATAAACTGTAGTAATTTAATCAATTTTTATATTTTAACACTGAAAAACAATCACAGTGATTGGAAAGTTGCCGGGTTTCAAATCTCGTGTAGTCATACGAGTCACGGACGATTGAATGATTGCTGATATTCAAAGTTGATCATTTGTCATCCAACTACTAGTTCTTGTTGATGCTGAAGGTTCCGGTGGCAAAATGAAGGGACTTGTGTAGCGACTTCCCAATCAAAAACCATCTGCAGTGATCTCATTTTCACCTCATGAATCAAATTTCATCTCAGTTTTTTTTACGGATATCGCAATACTTTAATCAATGTCATCATCGTGATTCTGATACAAACTGTCAATGATATTTTTTCTGTCGATACGCCTATCCTCCAGCAAGTCTATAGTTTTTTCGTGGTGTCTTTGGCGTTTGCTTGGTGGTCGTAGTGAATTCACCGTTCTATCCACATTCTGTGTTGAAGTATCATTTGTGATTTGAGAAGTTGACGGTGCACCAGCGTCCTCCGCTGCATTGTCTTCCATAATTAGTACGTCGTCTTCTTGAGTGCTTGTATCGTCACACTGAATATTGGATATGCTTCTGTGACATTAAAAATAACAATTTGAGTGTCACTTAAGTTACTACACTTCACAGTTTATCGTGGTTTAGAATTTATTATGAACTAGGCCCTAATGAACCACCACCATCTAAAAAATCTTATACCACTTGCTGGGGGTGTTTGTTTTGCGAATATTGATGGATTTTATGTGCGAGATTCATTTATGAAATATTTCAGTAGTCGCCGCAGGGACAGTATACTGGCAAAATAATCGTATTACTAGAACTCACTAATCTAGTTATTTACACATTGTACACCATGTTTACAACAATATAAATGTGTCACATAATGCTAATAAACTATATAAATTTAGGAAAGATTATATTTTTCTTCCTGATCTCTCGACAAAATCTCCCATTTGTTTCCAAAGGTAACCATGAGTGAATTTTGAAAAAATTCTCTCAAAAATCACAATTTTATTTTTTAAGCCCATACACCAATTTTAAAAGTCCCGTGGTGCTTTAAATTCCAGCTGCGACACGCTCAGTTTTGCGTTGTTTTCTCACACGTTCAATTTTCAGCATTTTCATTCCTATAAAATGCTCCTTACGACGCAGATTTTGTGATAGACCGTTGAAAGTTCAGTTCAGTATTTTTTTTTAGTTTCTTAACTTTTTTATTTAAAAAAATATACGATATTAAAAAAATTATAGAAGCTTATCTAATCAATCTACCGGAAACCCAGGGCAATTTAAATAAGTATGCGTGTGGTGAGGCTTTCCACAAATTATGGGAGCGAAAAAAAAAAGCTTTCAACCAGTTTTTCATCTCCAGAACGGTAAATAAATCTACTGCATCAGACATTATACAGCAAGGCAAGTAGAGACTCTTTTCTCCTAGACGCGCTGCGGCTGCGTCTGTACTGCTCTCGAAGGGGTACAGCCGCGCGGCTCAACTTGCACTGCGGTCGACGCAAGCAGCTGACGCAGCATAGGAATCACTTCCCTAACATTCCATTGTAGCAGTGTAGTGCGTCAGACGCAATCCGTCAGCCGCGTGCGTCAGCCGCATCATAGGAATTGCACCTTTACCATCTCCTTTCTTTTACCTTTATCTTTTCCTTTTTATACAGGTATAATAATATCACTTATTTGTCTCGGAGCAACCTGCTAGCCAAGGATATTGAATCGTCAATTGTTAAAACCAAATAACTCAAAATTTTCATTTTTTTTTAAACTGAATATTATATTTCGATTGGTGTTAAAATGAAACAAGTCACGGTCCGGCACGGTGGAAACATAGGAGCGATTCTCCCTGTTTGTTGTTAAAACCAAATATGTCACTGACTTATTTCAGTTCAACATTCTTTCCTCATATTCGTGCGGAAACTGTAGGTATGCAATACTGGCCAATATTGGCAGACCTGTTTTCGTATATACTATATATTTTTGGTGATATAAATCACATAGAGACCCGGCTAATCTGTAATAATTCATTATTTCTGGTTGCACAAATCGTTTTAGTGTCCACTGTGTTTTATTTGAGCAGCCGTTTACAGTATTATTATGGCTCCGAAAAGAAAGAACAACAGTGCAGATTACGACCGAAACAAGATAAAGATAGCCCGTACGAAAGAATGCCGTATTGAAATTACAAATTAAATTATGTTCCAAGCAAAGCAGTTTGAGAACCATGCAGGTAAATATTTAATCTTGCTGGGTTGCAAAAAATACAAGAACTATAAGATGTAAATTAAATGTTATTATGTTATATAGGCGTTAGGCCTATACCTATTTCCAGGAACAAATGTGAAAATAGTCATTGAATATGTGCCTTCTGAAGGGAGATCATTCTATGTAGAGCTGCTTTCTTAATTCCTACAATGGGATCTCAATTCTCATAAAGTAATTTGTAACTGTTGAGTCACATTGTAACTGCTCAGTTTTAAATGTTTAATAAAAATAAAATCATAAATGGGAAAAAAATAAACTTAAGAAATAAGGATACTGTTGAAAGCAAAAATCCGTTAAAACGTTTAAAATTAAAATTATATAATTTCTAATTGTTGTGTCACATTGTAACTGCTCAGTTGTAAATGTTCAATAAAAATAAAATCATAAATCAGAAAAAATAAACTTAAAAAATTGTAAATTGTTGAAACAAAAACAAAAAAAAAA
This sequence comes from Periplaneta americana, assembly GCF_040183065.1. Taxonomy (NCBI): domain Eukaryota; kingdom Metazoa; phylum Arthropoda; class Insecta; order Blattodea; family Blattidae; genus Periplaneta; species Periplaneta americana. The sequence continues at coordinate 27,846,749 of NC_091133.1, read as the reverse complement.
AAAAATCTTTAAAACGTTTAAAATCGAAATTATACACAATGGATTAATTATTCCTCTTGGAATATAAGCAGAATCAAGTTCTCTTTCTACTAAAAAAATTCTAGTTCAATTGCAATAATACAAACAGGAATATTAAGTTTTTTGTTTCTCCTGAAAAATGAAGATAAAAAAGAAAGAATTATTTGGTGTCTACAATTGACGATTCTATTTCTTATATCATAACTGAAAATTTCTGTTCTGTCTTCCTTCATTCGCTATTTTAATATATAAACGTGGTGTCGATCGCATATCGTAAGCATATCATCATGGTTTCACTTCGAAGCATCATACATACAACTTGAAAACGGTTTCTCTTTTAACTCCATCAGCCATTTTACACAAAATTAATATGTAACACACAAACACGTATGCACTTTTGATTGAACACTCAACAACGCAGCGCATTTACAGAACACTAATATAGTGAAACGTATTATTGTGAAGGTGAGGCCGCGTTTCGCACTGAGCAGTAGCGAATCGGTACCTCCCTCCCCAGCTCCTCCTCAAGTTTGTAGTCATGCCTTTAGAGGCTTCTGCCATAAGCCTCACATTGAACGCTCTATCCTGGAATGACTGTCAACAGTAAGCTTACTATATGGAAGGATCGGAGTGAAAGCAAGCGTTACGGTATATCTTTATTACGAACTTAGAGGCCTACTGTTACTAGGTGTAACTCAAATTTTTTGGCAAGGCTAAGCCTCAAAAGCCTCTTAAGAACTCCGCCATTGCTATATTGCTACATAAGTAGGCTACTAGACAGATACATAAAATACAGTAAGAACGCATTGGGATTAACCTGACAAAGAAAGACATTCTCAGACCTCGAAAATTCAGGTTGTCTGCCAGACTCGAAGGAATTCTTATCGGATTCCGCATCATGTCTGCACGCCGAGCATGTGTGTGGCAGTCTCCACCGCCCCCACGGTGGCCTGTCTCAAATTTTACGTCAGTGTACTGGTTGGAGATGTGCACAAGGAATTACATTCCAAGATCCGTCACGTTGCAAGCTACCGGAAGAAACGAGAAGAATTTTATTGTAATTTTTCTCAGAACTTCATATTAAATATAAAATTAGCACTCGTTTATCGCTAAACCATCCAGTTTCACAAGTTAGTAAATAATGTTCTTACGAAACCCAGTACGTAAATTAACCCTGTCGGTGTGAGTAAGTAAGTCTATGAAGATTTGCTCTGCTTTCAAGATCGGAGTCGCTACATTCACTGTTAATAGGTAAATTTCGAATCTCGACGTATAGTAAGACTGTGTTCAGGATCATCAATCAGTCCTAAGATTTTGTTAGTACTTTTCAATTTTAATTACGCGGACGCAGTTCTTTTTTCATTTAACTATCATAACGACAGATAACATTGTCTTTCGATTGAAACATGTCTCATTCATGCGACTGGTGCGCGTTGATTCTGCGCACATTTTACACTAGACGAACTGTTGGTCTTGCTCTTCTAAGATGTCGAAGTCTCGGAGGTGGAAGTTTCTTCATTGCTAAAATTCAAGCTTCAGACTCAAAATCATAACGGTACATCTTATTGTTTCGTAGTTTGCAACATTTTTAGATAAAATTGTTGATAATATTATACATACATTTATTGTCGGTGACCTTTGTAGACTCTTAATAATGAAAAAGAAACGTTCTTATTAAGGTAAGCGTTCACTACATCGTATCGCACTCCTCGTACGAATCGCACGCAACGGATATTTTAAGTGCAGTGCGTTCACTGTAACGGGTCTACCTCATCGTCTCATCGGATTCTGTATCAGCTGTTTAAAACATATGACGTACGATATTGACATTGCTGGAAACAGAGCAGTTTTGAGGTTAGGTCTATTAATCATTTTAGTAGGTTATTTTACGACGCTTTATCAACATCTAGGTTATTTAGCATCTGAATGAGATGAAGGTGATAATGCTGGTGAAATGAGTCCAGGGTGCAACACCGAAAGTTACCCAGCATTTGCTCATATTCGGTTGAGGGAAAACCCCGGAAAAACCTCAACCATGCAACTTGCCCAAACCGGGAATCGAACCCGGGCCACCTGGTTTCGCGGCCAGACGCGCTAGCCGTTACTCCACAGGTGTGGTCTATTAATCATGACTTAGCGAATAATAATTTGTAATTGTTCCATGCTTCTTAGTTGAAGAAGAAGAAACGAAAGAGATATTGGTTACATAATATATATGTAAGAAACGACTTGATTACTGTAATGGGAATGCCTCAAATTATATAATTCTTCGCAGTTTTCTACAAGCGAAATAAGTTTTCCGTCTGCCATTTTGGCGTGACACTGAACATGGCACAACATAATAGTAACAGTTGAGCAATTAAAATTGATTTGTTAAAGAAGGCCATGATCGCACGCATCGGAAAAGTTGCTCATCCGAGAAACGTGGACGGATTTACCGAGAGCCGATGCGTGCGATGCGCGGTTACATAACAATTACAGCAAAGATTATCTTTTTCCGATCCGTGCGATTCGTCCGATGAGTGCAATACGATGTAGTGAACGCTTACCTTTATAGCATGATTCTAATGTTTCTTAAAAATTCGATAGTTAATCCCCAACAACAATTTTCTTCTGGGAAAGTCTAGTATAAAAATTCGCTGAAGAACAAACGAGTAAGCAATTAACGAATAGTGGTGAAGTTATTGGTGCTCCATCTCTTTGTGAAAGATGACGTGATGTTACATAACAGACAAAAGGTAACAAAATCGGAAGTACGAGTAGTATGAAACTGTATGATTCTGAACTAGGAATTCTCACAAAAGTAATTGCGATGCAGAGTATGGTATAGTGGTTATAGCAGTGTTAGTTGTGCACATGTGCTTATATTATTCTTGTCATAAGTCATTATATTGGTTTTTAAAATCAATAGGAAAAAAAAAAACTTGCAGCATACCACGGTGGTTAAAATAGGTTATATATTGTTAGTTCACTGCATCTTCAAAGGAGTAATTTCATACTTATTATAAGGATATAAAAACAATTTAGTGTTTATTACAACGTTCAGACCCATCTCGTCAACCTTTTCGTAGAGTTTCGATGCTTCGTTTTTGTATTCCAACATGCACACCAGTCATACCATTCTTTTAATAACACAGCACAACAAAATAATTTAATGTTCCGGATAAACTTGTCTTATTAGTTAAAATTCACTTGAATACTGATGGAGCTGGATTGTATTAATTCTTCTTGCCTTTAATGAATAAGTTCAAAAGTCTACAGAGTGTTTCAGAAATAAGTATCGAATTTTTTTAGGGATGATTGGTTGAGTCTAGGCAATAATTTTAAACGAGGGAATATAGGGTCCTCGAATACGTTATTTCGACAATATGCAAAGCCAAATTGCCATCTATCCGCCTGGATAGTAGCTCTTTAATACAGTGTTTTTAACTGTATACTTCCTCTTTCTTCCCAAACTGGCATACTGAGACACCACCTGCTGTGTATCCTCAAAGTTACACAACAACGACGTTGATGTCACGTACCGTCAAAATTACTTTTCGGGGATACCATGTTTCTATCGCCTAGATCCATAGCAAAATTCCGTACTTAGATTCCAACCTCCAATGAGGTGTTTTAATGTTTTGTTTAGGGAACTTCGAATTGTTATTTTTCAGTTCTGTATCCTGTAGCCCTAAATTTTAGTAAGACAGTAACTTGGTAATATGCTAGGAAAAATTTAATATAAATGTGCTTAAATGCTGAATACAGCGAAGTAATATTGAATCCACTTGTTACTGTAATTTTTATTTTCTTTTTTCAGACAACTTTTATAAACACAGTGCAATTGATAATATAGCAGACCAGTTGTATTTGCTGACAACTGATACGCACTTGGTCATATTAGTGGATAGATCAAGGTTTTTTTCCTCTAAAAATGGGTAAATTGGCTTGGAGAAAGTACAGCGTGACATCCCTCACAGCAAACCCTTCGGTTGCAAATAATGCGTGCCTACTTCTCAGCGTAAACATGTAGATACAAATAACTCGAGAGTAAGGGCTGCTATCTTGATTCTAGATTGTGCTCGAACACGTGTTCCTATTCCTCTTGTATTGATTAGTGATTACATAGCTGGGATTTTTTCGAGATTATACACATTTGTAAAGCGAATTTTAGGTCATCCATGACGAATCCTAAGTGTTGCTAAATAGTTTCGCTGCCAATTAATAATGTATTTCAAGCCGTGATCTTCTTGCGTCGATCAATTGTCATTTACAAAGATTTTGAACCAATACTGAACATTAAAAAGTACAGTAATGACATTTGCTAACGCAAGGCCACAGAAAACACAGGAAAAAATACATACAAGATCTCGGATCCCGTGGAAGAAAGACGTAATGTTTCACTCTCCTTAGAGAATCAAATCCAAGTCCGCTGGAATTTCAACAGAGAAGGAGCATCAGCATGATTCCAGAAAACTGGCTTCAAGAAATGAAAGAATCTGAGATAGCATGCACTAAAATGTTTTAGAAGCGACTGTACACGGACGGGTGATGAATTTGTAAATTTCCATTGTTTGGGTCGCAGTGCATTTTTTATGCAGATTAATTACTGCGGATGTGTTGATGTTCGTGCTTCTTCCTGCTTGTTTCAGAGTCGTTCTGTTTGAAGCAACCTTCCATACACGTTACCTTGCTTGGCATGCACCTAATTAAGCCATGACCTATATTCCCCCTAAGAGCGTGAGAATATCACAATGAGGGGTAGATCGCAGATATAAAGGGCGGGGTGGGGTCGATATAAAGCTCGGAAGCAACTGAGAGTGAATTAAAGTTGTCGCGTAAGCCCAGAACGCTGTAAATCTTTAAACGACGATTATGATCTGCTTTCAGAAATATAAATTTGGACGGTACTGTTCATTGCGTGAAGGTAATGACTAACCTCATGACATCCATGAAGTATGGAGGTAGTATCGATATAAAAAAGTCTTGTAAATTAAAACACGCCACATGAGACAGTCAATTTGTTTGGAATAAAGTTATATTTCCACTTCTATCGCCGAAAATTTGAATTTGGGATCGTCGAGTTTGTAGGTGTATATGGTCTGCCATAATTTACAACACAGTAACTTTCGATGAAATGATGCAGGCCTGGACATTAATAACTCAATCGAGTCACTACAGATTTCCCCTTAACTCCCCACTCCACCTTCCCCGGCTGAGACTAGTAGGGCCATTGCTCAATGACGGATTTTATAAGACAGACATCATAGCTTTTACGAATTTTCGGCTCTCGCTGATCACCTGAAATCCATCACTGATGCACAGTGCCTACTGTGTGTTTGTTTATAAGGCAGTTTAAGAGAAAAGGACATGAGCGGGAGTTTCAGAGTTCCGTTCCACTTTCCCGTTGTTCCCAGGTGTTGTCAGGAAAGAAACGGTATCGTTACGAAAATTTCGTTCAGTAATTTTAAAAAGTGAAGCAGGATTTGCGTATCACCTAGACAAGTTGTAAAGCCAATCCTTTCTTAAAATAAACTACTTATTTTACTTTCATAATTATGTTTATTATTATTTTTCGTTTGTTTTGTAAAATTTGAATTTTTGTCTTGTTCAGTTTTCTGTTTCTTGTAACTATAAATTCATGTCAACTTTAAAAATATAGCCTATTATTCTTCTGGTATCCAGTTTATATTTCTGTAAAAGTGTTTCAGTAGTTTTATCTCCATCGTTCATATAAAGATAGTGAAAATAGTTTCTCCTTAAAAGGACCGAAATAGTTGGCTTCATGGCGAGGAATGAAAAAAAATCTAGGTATGTGAAATTTAATTAGGATGGTGGCCTCAAGTGTAATGTTAATATCTAAGATGAAAATAAAATGATTAAAAACTTCACTTTCCAGTAGGGTTGCCACTTTTCAAAAACGGAAAGTAGGGACACATCATACAAATAGTACGGAGGAAGGTGGAATGTATACCGTTATTGGTTCTTTTTCCATATTATGTAATATCAATCTTTCTAATTAAAAATGATTCATACTTATGTACGTAATGCATAAAGAAGCATGACCAGTTTAAATAACATTATCCACTCATTCATAGTTTTCTGCCCAAGAGCAGGTCTTTCACTGCAAACCCAGCATTCTCCAATCTTTCGTACTTAACATTATAGATTATTATAACTTTGGTCGGCGGGAAAAGGCACATTAGACAAAAAATAATAATTTTTCAGGAGAGACTTTCTTTTTAATTTACTCTTAACTGAATATAAGTATAATAATGAAATTCATGTATGTTAATGTAAGACCCTTTTCAATTTAAAATACAATAACATTTATCATTTCAAAAATTAGAAAAAATATTAGACATATGTGATCAGGTACAACAGAAAAATCGACTTTTTTTTACTTATGTACCTTTTCCCGCCAACCAAAGATAATACATAATGGAAAATGGTCAACTTCAAATTAAAATATAGTTAACCTATGCACTATTTCACTATCATCTATATGAGCCGCATATCTCCTCCATTCAATATACAATGTAATCTACAAATTAGTAATTTATGTGCATTATTCTGTGTAGTATAAGCAAAAGCTCACATTTATAAATAAATAATTTTGTTGAACAGTGCCTTAATGTTTTTGTTACTGCTGTTCCTCCACATACGCTTCATTTTTTTTTCTTTCCACTGTCACTATCCTCTTTACTGTCGTCCGTTCTCTATTTAAATTTGTTAAAACGTCGTAAGTCTACTATAAATATAATCACAGACTGTTACTTATTATCGACTACGCCGAACAATATCCAAACCAACAATTACACTCATTTCAATTTTCAGTATTGCTAAAAAGCTGTTGCAGTAGCAGTGCAATTTTGCAAAATCCATTCAAAAGAATGTAATTCCAACTTCTTAGAATAATAATTATTCTATTTCAGAGAACAGTAATAACCATAAAATTAACCATTAAAAATACAGAAGTAGGAACGCGGGAGATTTTCTCTGAAATCGTGACTGTCCCGACAAAATCGGGACGGGTTACAACCCTGCTTTCCAGAAAACTATGTTGAAAATAATATCTTCTCGTCCAGGATCGTTGCTTCTTCACGAACTGATCATTATCATTTGTAACAGAGATATATGGCGCGCTTATTAGGCGGGATTTGCAGCATCTCTAAGGACTTCAGCCTAAAGAGGCTTTCTGTGCACTCGCGATGGATTGAGTTCCGTGCCGACTATGCTGCTTGGTTAAGCCGGCCCCACCATCCGCCACACTACGCATTCCTTTCCAACCTTCCAGTGTAATATCATATCTCTGGTTGTGCTTTGCCATACCTCAAAGGTCATATCTTTATGAGGAGCGAGATCCTGAAAGGCTTAAGCGCTTTTTATGCAGATCTATGAATCGTCTAAATACTACGAACCGCAAAGCGCAGCCATTATGACGGCTGATTCGGCGTCACGCAAACACAGATACCCCATTTTTCTAGAATGAAAGGCGAATAATAATAATAATAATAATAATAATAATAATAGTTCTATTTTCCCTGGCAGAGTTAAGACCATCTGGCCTTCTCTTCCACTCAACCAGGATCAAAGCACATACAGAAAAATACATACCGGTAAACAAGTATTAATTTAAATAATAATAATAATAATAATAATAATAATAATAATAATAATGATAATAATAATGATAATAATAAATAAAATAAATAAAATAAACAAGGGAGATTGAATACATATGAATATAACCACAGACAGGAAAATACATTCTGGTATACAAATATTAAGTTAAAAGAAAAGAAGTAATACATATGAATATAATCACTAAGTAAAGAAATAGTACCTACAATTAGTATAATTAGTATGGGTTACATTGAGACAATAACAGTTGGAGATGGAGATTGTTTGTGAAATGACGAAAGAAAAACTCTCACAATTTAGGTTTTGTCCATCACCGAGATTTGAAGTCGGGTACACGGTCGTCGTAAGCCAGCGCTCTGCCAACTGAAATTCCCAGGTGACTGTTTGTAAAATATAGCCTCCTCATGAAATCAGTAACATGCACCATACTGCTTGAATACCCAAAGTACATTACAAAAATCACAAAATCTGAAATAACGTATCATTTATTAATGGAGAAACATTCGTTCCGGCACCGGAAATCGAACCCAGTACCCTCAACTTGGCGCGCTGAATGCTCTTACCATCTACGCTATTCCGGAATCCGATTCACAGCGCCGGTCGGGTCCTGAGTTCGAATCCCGGTACTGGAACGAATTTTTCTCCATTAATAATTTTCTGTGTGATGACTACATGAAGTCATTGAGTACACAGTATTCAATAGAGGACGACGAGGTCCTGAAATAAGGATATATATATATATATATATATATATATATATATATATATATCATATCGTTGTTACGTTGGTGGCAATAGATTACTGCTGAAGGACTACAAAAGTCAGAGCTATAGACCTACTCGGGTGGGCCGATATTAATCTAATTTGAAACGCTTGGTTGTGAAGTAATTATTATAGGTAACTCAAGGCTATTAAGCAAATCGTTTCAATTTCTATCCCCAAGGCCGAAGTCTTGCTGACCATTAATGAGAGGAAACCAATAAGAATTGTTTTATTTGTGATAAATGTTTGATTAGAACTGGAATACGAAGTAGGAGGAGAGCTATGTAAAAGACCAACATTATAGTTATAGTCATTATTGAGGTGCTTTGGACACTGCTGTTATATAATTAGAACGTTATGAAAAACTTCCATAATTCGTTTAAGCGCATGCAAGTAATGAAGGAAGCGTAATAAATTGGCTAAATTGGAAGATAGAGCGCAATTAAGATATGACATTAGATTAACGAATGGCGAACACCTGGAACGCTGCCCTGGAAATGAAACTTCAAACTAATCTCCTTTTTTTCAGCGTAGCGGAGAGGGTAAACAAGCGGAAGTAGGGTAGAATTTTCTGGCCTTGAAGGATGTCGGTCTGGTACTAATTTTTTTTTCTGCTGATATTTTCCAACAGTAGGCATTAGATCCTCACTGGCAGTACGTTCGTCTGTTATTTCGAGATAAATAGAATTACTGGATGGAAGACATATTTATCGTAAAAATGTTACATTGAGGATACTCAAAATTAAAGATGTTGTCTTTGAATAAAATACTAATGTCTATATCTTGTATTGAACACAAGTTCTTTTCTATATATTCATTTTACGTTATTAGCAGTGGTGTATGCAATGGAAGCCATAGACTTGTGTTCGAATCCTGCCTAAAGCAATGATGTTGATGCATTAAGGGGTTAAGTACAGCTTACAGCAGTAAAATTTTGGAAATTTTCCACATTTTTTTCCTCCATTACTGTATCTTGTACAATAATGAAAATTAGTATGTGTAAAACACTGTCTTTCTGCTATATGAAAAAAAAATATTTTTACGACTTAAAAAATTATTAACATTTATTTATTTATTTATTTATTTATTTATTTATTTATTTATTTATTTATTTATTTTCCCAAAATTCAGTTCACTGTGCAGTGATGAAGCGTTTCCCACATAACTAAAAACTATGCAACATTTTGTGATGAAATTTTTTATGTGTATTTATGCAGGTCATGTCTACAATATGATGCAAGATCACTTCTCTACCTTTGATAGATTGATAAAAAATAAATTCATTTAAAATGGTCAAATATCAGTATTTTCTTCTAACACAAAATAAAAAAAAAAATGTTATTTATCAAGTAATGTAGTTGAAAGAATATGATATTGTAAACATGAGTTTCAGCAATAAAATAAAAGAGAGAGAACACGAAAAAGTTAACAAGTTTATGAGTTATGAGGGAAACGCTTAATCACTGCACAGTGAACTACCACCATTATGAATTAAAAATATACATAAATATTTTTTTAATCGTAAATATATGTTTTTTCATGTAGCAGAATGATAGTGTGTTACACATAGGCCTACCAATATTCATTATTGTACGAGATACAGTAATGGAGGAAAAAATGTTGAATATTTCCAAAAACTTTACTGCTGTAAGCTGTCTAGAGTCGTGCTGACCACGTCACGGTAGTTCCATTTTATATGCCGTAAATATAAAATCCAGAAAGCTCCTAAAAATGAGAAGCTAAAACTAAGGTGTATGGAAAATCATTCATACAAGATACAGGCACGTGACAGGATTCCCATGACGTTGGGATTATACCTGATAAAATATGCTTTATTTTTTTCAAGAGTTCGCCCGTTATTCAGCCTCAATACAGCGAAACCTATCGACTTCTTGTGCCCGCCCTCATAATGTCTACTTTTATCTTGCTTTTTTGGGCATTTCTGCGGTCTAACGAAACGTCCTGCAAATTTAGCGTTGGTTACAATCGAGACGTCGGTATGCAGATACATCTGTTCACAAACAGGTAGCTTGGTAAGACGAGTAACAGCTTGCTCATAATTTGTGCCTGGAACCGTCTCAATGAAGACAGGTTCTTTTACATGTCGTGAAAACACTGCTTTCATTTTCTTTCCTATGGGAGCAATATTAAGTGTGTTTGCAGCGCTTTGAAGTTCTTTCGCCGTTGACCGGTTTTGAACTCGTGCATTCCCTGGAATGGTAACGTGGGGATCCACCAGACCTCCACATAATTATTTCCTGAAATACTTACGATGTTATGTGAGCTACACTTTCAATCTTTCTAGTAGCTTTCCATTGTTGTACGTGGTTACCAAATCATAAATTACAGTTCAATTGTTGTACTTCTCAGTAGTGAAACAGTTCGTTTAGTCATTAGTGTATGGGGTGTCTCTAGACCCCACGTTACTATTTATGTTTATATTGAGCTGATGTATAGTTTTTGAATTTGGAATATTTTATAAGAGGCTTATACATACAATATATTATATTATCCTCTTGTAATTGTTGTATAGTAACAGTAGCGAACAATACTAGTTATTTTTTTCAGGCTTCTCGATATTGCAGGTATAAACGGTTTTATTATCCATGCTGCAAATAACTCTGTTTCGAAAATGAAGAGAAACGAGGACTTAGTTCATACTGGATTATTTCTTCCAAATCTAGCTTTCAGGTAAAGCTCCCTGTGAAGCAGACTTGAATAATTTCAAGGGAAAAATTGTTCCGGGACCTTTGTCTGAACGCACCAACGCTCTAACGACTGAGCTATCCAGGAACTTCACCCTACACCGTCTCAATTTTTCCCTTTATATCCACATAACTCGAGTGGACTGACAAGACGCCAGAAACCCACATCGAGTACACACAAACTCTGTGTAACTTGAAATTGTGGTTTACCTGAAAGCCAGATTTGCATAATATGAATATACCTTACTGTAAGTACGTTAACAGAAAACCACAATTTCAAGTCATAAAGAGTTTGTGTGTAGGCCTACTCGATGTGGGTTTCTGCTGTCTTCTCAGCCCACTCGTTATGTGGGTATAAAGGGAAAATTGAGACGGTGTCAGTGAAGTTCCTGGGTAGCTCAGTCGTTAGAGCGTTGGTGCATTCAGCCATAGATCCCGAGATCGATACCCGGACCCGAAACACTTTTTCCCTTGAAATTATGAATTCTTTCTTGTACATGAGCATACATAGAAAAGGACGGAAATGCGCACACTACCCAAGGAAATCCGCCTGCGAGCGCAAAAAGGTGCAAAATAGACGTAGAGGAAATTCAAAGAACTCATCATGAAACGGACCACAAGTCAAGATGCACCGTGGGTGACGGAAAGGAAGACGAAAAACAAAAACATTTGTGATAAATGCATGAAACCCATGTGCCTGAAGCATAATGAAACATGTCTGCAGTAGCCGCTATGAAAATATAATTTTAATTAATATTAAAAATATTGTCACTAAAAATGTTCCGTAAAGGACAATATACTTCTGCTTACCGTATTATAAAAGTGTTGTGTTATAAATAATAAAATGTCTCGGAAACAATTTCGTGCTCGGGAAATCCAGTTCAATTTCAGGTGACTTCGTATTATACGTAAATTGCCTGTACACTTAAGCTAATTTCCTTTTCCTCTTCACCCTGTTATAAGCACTCTAACAAGAATTAAAAAGAAGAAGACCTATAGCAAGCCCTGTGTCGTAACATCATTGCTACAAATTGTTACGCTTGTAAAAACTCCTATTAAGTCATAATGATGAGTAATGTTTTCCAAGGGAAAAGAACTGTCTCGAACGCAACTTCCATTTGTCTTGTGTGAGAATATAGATCAAGTAATTATCTTGTCATCATGAGGTATTTATTTTTTACACAGTTATATATTATGATTTGGAGTAACAGTAGCCTAATGAACGAAGAACTTGAAATTGAACAGGTGAATTATTAGAACATCAAGAATATATGAACAATTTAGCAGAAAAACATGTGTAATTTTGTTTCATAACAAAATCTTTGCAGTAGAAAATTCTTATGCTCAAATTATGGTTAATTAAATTGTTTTAAAATTAAATTAATTGCCAACAATTAAAGAAAAATGAATAAAATGGAAGAATTTCTAAAACAACCCGAAATATTTATTATTATTATTATTATTATTATTATTATTATTATTATTATTATTATTATTATTATGACTAAAATTACATTATCCAGCCATGATTTTCAATATAGTGTATAATTTCTAAGACCGACCGTTCCTTTCCTTAATACAAATTACTTGTATAAGTTACCTTATATATAAGGACCTATGAGGACCTCGCCGTCTTCATTGAATAATTAATGACTATAAGTAGTCATACATGTAGATAACTATTATTGGAGAAAAATTCGTTTCGGTACCGGGAATCGAATTCAGGACCTTTCAGCTTTGCGCGCTGAGCGCTCTTTCCATCTGAGCTATGCCGAGACCCGATTCATGGTGCAAATTACTTTACTTTTATAATGATATTTTTTTCGTACATTTTAAAATGAGTCTGCTTGAGTGTTCAATTATTACTATTTGTTCATGTGAACTTCAAAAATATGTACAAATTCTCATACTCAGTTAATATATTCTGTAACAATGTCACTAATTTTATTCCCATCATCCATATAGAAGTGGTGAAAATACTTAAAAGGACCGAAGTGGTTGGCTTCATGGCGAGGAATGAAGAAAAATCGAAGGATATTGAAATTTAATTAGAATGGAGGCCTCAAGTGTCTACAATACTCGAAGATGAAAAAAAAAAATAAAAACTCACTTTCTAGGAAACTCGTTGAGGACCGTTGCCCTATACGAACTGGCCGTTATCATTATAGCATTAAAGAAAAATGTGAGGCGAAATTGAGACCAGCATGTTTTCGTAAAGCAATGTGTTGCCTTGTAACCAGCCGCAGGACAATTTTTCGCTACATTTATGTCTGAATTTGAAGTAGAAGGGATTTCGCGATGTAGAACCTCAATTAAAAGCGCAATGTAGAGGTATAATCTTTACATTTTTGTGAAGGAATTTAACAAGTTTCTTAATATTCAGAGATTAAATGTCTGTTGCTGACATTGCAGGTCATTGTACACTGTTGATAAAATGTCAATCGCGTACTCATTCTTTCCTATATCTTTGTACGGTAAATTTAACACCTTGAAATTGTGTTTCATGCTCTCCATTTTATGAACGTTAACTATGCACACCACGAATGAAGTACAGCACGAAACTAAGTCTAGTAATTTTGCTGTTAATTCCTCACTTTGAGAAAATGCTTTGAATTTTCACTTTTCGACTTTCATTGGGTGAGGACGTGAAGTCGTTGATCTCATACAATAGATTTAGATCCGTTTGTCCATTAATTTTTGGAATTGTCACTACACGTTCCAAATTGTTGTTAATGTGTGAACACTAAATGAAATAGGGTCGTATCTGTTGAAGAATGGAAACAAATCAATCTGTCGCCATCTGTAAATTTTTTATACAAAGCAGATAGGAAATACTTTCATGCGTGAAGGAGAAGTACGACGTAGAAAGGTAGCTGGGACCTTGGTGACCTGTTAAAGGAAAAGTATATAATTTGCTGAGATTTTTCATGTAAAATATCACTTACTATACTACATAGTACAGTTTATAGCACAGTGTAGCAAAGCATAACTACCTTCCCGAGGCACATGAGTTGCAAAGTGTTAAATGATCACTCAAATTCTTACGTAGGCCTAATAGTGGTATTTTAGTTACTATATTCAAGTAACAATTATTTTAAGGCTTTGAAGGAACTTTGAATCTTCCGGTACTTTGCAATATACTAACATAAGTATAGTATATCGTCGTTGTCGTTCCTGCAATAACTCCTACGTGCAAAATATAAAGTTTTTCAGTAGGAAGAATAGACACATTTATTCATCCTATGGCAGCCGTACATAGGAGGTTGTGAATTCTTACATTTTCGAAACGAAATATAATTACATATAGAAGATTTTATTATTTGCTGTATCACTATTTAAGTTATTTAATAGAGCAAAAATCTGAAAATCGATAAATATATCACATAGGAATTATTGCAGGAACAACGACGACATGCACGAAGCCCGCAGATTTAAAATGGGTGTCAAGTAAACAGACTACCTGGAAAGAGCCGATGGCGTAGTGGTATAAGTGCTCGGCGTTAAAAATAAACGAAATACACCTGAGACGTTCAGGACCGAAATTCGGATTGTTGTTATGAAATATTTATTAAACCAAAATGTCATTTCCAAGTGCAAACAATACAGTACCAAAACTTACTTCCTACGTTATCATTTCTGTTCAGACGTTTCTTCTGTCTGTCCTGGCATTTGTTTTTCCTTGTCACAAAACTTACTTTAATGCTGAAACATATGTACGCCTCACCCACGATTATTTTCAACTCATCGCTCTGGAATCCTTATTCTTGCAACGTTTTCTTCTTTAGTCACGAAAGGCCGAAATCACAAAAACCGATATCCGACCTGTAGACTGTAGAGGTGCTTTCCTTGGTGCAGTATTACGTCATGCGTTGCCACAGTTGGACATTTCCTTTGAGTGACTGAATAATAATAGCAGTTTTGGTTACAAAAATCGAATGGCTGTATGCACTTTACTGTTGGATCAACTTTACAAACTACAAACATTCAGTCTGCGCCCAGCATGGTCCATTTTGTACTTAGTTATGGGTATGATACAGTACTTCCTAGGATGTCGGGAAATTTTAAACCCTTCTCCTGTAATATTTTGCGGATACTGTAATACATAATGATAACTTCCTTAATGATCTAGTGATTTATTTATGTGGACCTTGTGAAATGATATTGAAAGACAAGAAAATTGCTTGATTAATTTTAATTGTCAAAATTTCATGAAATCGAAAGGTATATATATATATATATATATATATATATATATATATATATATATATATATATATAATACATGCCTAATCCCTGTGGATGATTATTGATGATGATAATTATGATGATGATGATGATAAACTATGTCTTGTTAGACAGATTCTCATTGTCATGAAAAAAGTACCGATTATGAATGAATAAAATATTGCTATATAGAAAGAAGTGAGCTGTGGTAGTGATTTGTCCTCTCCTGTCAGCCTTCTTAGTTTTAAAGCCGGGAGGAATTCGAAAGGTCAGCAACCCGCCGAGCTGTTGAGACGCGCTTCAAGAAAGTCATGGGAATGTCGTGTATGCCAGGTTCATCCCATAAACAAAGCAACATCACAACTCACTATGCCGTGAATGGTGAGGGAAATGGCTTTTGTGTAAACGAGTTTTAAATTCTTTAAGCGCCTTACCGTCGAGGGGGAGAAAGGAGATATTTCTGTTGCGAACCCTCAGCGTTTAGATTCGCTGATGACTTCTTGACGGTATCGCCAGCTGATATATGTTGACTGATAATGTTGCTTTCTACGAACACGCTGACGTGTAAATGTAATGCTTTTAGTTCTAAATTCCTCGTTGCATTTACCAATTAACGTAAGTGCGAAATTGAATTCATTTCCCTGTACGCCTGATAGATTTAAATTATATCCACTTCTTCCTTCTGCTGATTGTTGACAGGTCGATAGACTACAGATTAGTTTAGAGCTTCCAGAACGACTCCAGGGTCCACTCAGTTTTTTACAAAAATAGAGAACGAAATATCTTTCGGTAGTAGAGGAGGAGTGGTGCGTAGTGCTGATCGCATTCTCAGCAGCATGTACAATGATACATTTTTCTAAGAGGTGCATTTGAGTCCTCTAGAATCATAACTCTCAATATTAAAAAAAAAATTACGCAATTAAGCAAAAACTTATATCTCACTAATTGAATCGCTTATTTCAGAAACCAGTCAAACGCCAAAACAATAAAAAAATGAGTTAATGGCGGCATAACGTTCTATGAGGGTATACGCACCTTTTAGTGCTGAAAACAGTCAAATGCCGTTCTTCTGTAATGGCCAGGCATTACGTTGAATTGCTGGTTTCTGCAGTAAACTGCGGGTACATTTTGTGACCAACTGATTGAAAAAGTGTTTTGTGGTTAGAACAGTGTTTCTGTAATAATGACAATAGACGCATATCGTAGTGAAATGTCTCAAAGTTCAGAAGGCGAGCCTGTAGCTAAAAGGAAACGATGAGTGGTAAACGAAAACACTTATAAATGCAATACTATTCGCAATGCGAGGCTATGTTTCTTATTCTGACAGGGAAGTACCTCAGAAAACCAAGCCCGACATTCTCACTTGTAAGTGCAATGCGAAATGTTATTTAAACGTTAATGAGAAAGTGATAAATGAAACATTAAGGTATTTTCATTCTCTTGAAAATAAAAACTCTCAAGATACCTATATTCAGACTTCGGTTGAGGTTACTGAAGTTAAGAATATACGTAAAAAGCAAGGTCCAGAGCAAGAGTTAGGCAATGCAAATGTTAATGAAGGCACTTATTGCTTGAAAATGCTACCCCTAAAGACGTGAGGGGCCAGAACAGGAG
Source organism: Periplaneta americana (assembly GCF_040183065.1). Taxonomy (NCBI): domain Eukaryota; kingdom Metazoa; phylum Arthropoda; class Insecta; order Blattodea; family Blattidae; genus Periplaneta; species Periplaneta americana. The sequence goes on along the minus strand of NC_091133.1, from coordinate 27,829,799 downwards.
ATGTTCATTAATGACAATCCTGACTTGAAAGATATAGTCGAGTACCATTTTTACTATTCTTATTTTCATAAGAACACTTTTATGACCGCATTTTACAATGGCCTACTACAGAGGCAGAATGTGCTGTGGAGTTTGTTTATGAGGATTTATTTGCTCCTGTCATGATGAGTAGGCATAGCTGATTATTTCATCCTCTTAATAAAATTATCTTTGTATTAGCAATGTAGTTTAAACTTAATTACACATTTCTTAAAAAAATATATAGGTTTTATAACAAAATCCTAAACAATTCGAGAATTGTGCCATAAAAATACGTTTGCACCATTCGTTTATTGCAGAAACCAGTTAAGTGAAAAACTTTCTCGTATTTTTACAGCTAAGTTAAAACGCACAAAATAATTTTCCTTAGATAAAAAGTATTCAAATATATACTACTTTCAGCAAAAAAATATTAAAACCACTACCAAACCATTTAGTCTGATGCTAGACAGTTTTTTTTTTATTTTCCCACAATTGACTAACTTGGCACTTGACTGGTTTCTGAAATAAACGATTCAATTACCATTTGACATAATTATTTTAAATATGCCATCTATTAAATAATCTAAATATTAATGACTATTTTTAAGTAAAATTGTTTGTTTTATATACATTTATTTATTATTAAAGAATAAGTTTTTTTATATTGTAAGTTACGACTCTCGCTCGAGGCCTCATATATTGTTGTAGTCCTGGGTTACCAACTGAGCTGCTCTGTGTGCACTAGTGATGGAAGTATTCGAGTACAAAATGTCGAAGAAGTCAATTCTTATGAGTTCTCGAGATCTCGAATGACTGTCTTCACAGTATTCGAATACTTCAGTGGGGTTCTCTGTTCTTGTTCTCGGTTTGCAGATGTTATAGTCCGGAACAGCTTACTTCTTACCCTAATGTCAAACCTAACCACTTTCCCCCCATTACTACATAATGCTAATGGATTGTGGTGATTTTCTATTTTGCAGGTTGAATTTTCATTTGTCGACTACATTTCGAATTTCGATACTGGCAAATAGGCCTACTACAAAAAATGGTAGTGATTTTGTAACTGGTATGTTAGCAGCTGAGACAAATATCGACAATATTTGTCGGTAGTGGAGTTCCGTGAAATTGAAATTGTACTAGATTTCTAAGCCGGTTACTGGAAGCTAGTGAAATTTGAACATAATAATAAATTAATATCAGTATTAATATTAATACATAATAGTTATTTTATGTGTTGCGTTGTGGTTATAATATTCAAGACTATAGTCAGGTAAGTTTTCGGAGTTAGTACTAATAATTTCATGTGGTCAAACAAAACACATTTTTAGGTTAGGTCTCGTGAGTCAAATTTTTAGTCAAACCAATGAATTTCGTATTGCCAGACAAAGTACTTGACATACTGATCCCTTTCTCGTATAGTTTGTTTACGAAAATATGTTACAAATTATTGAATTATTTAGAATAACCTTTCAACATAACGCACGGTAAGTAAATAAGTCATTTAGTACGTAGGATCGTGTGATATCTGGTAACAGTTGGCAACACTGACAAGACGACAATATTTGCTGTTCAGGAACTGTTCTTATGTGACTCTCACTGTACTGCATGTGCATCAGTATAGCCAATATAGGCTATAATACAGACTAATAACAGTGAAATGTGCACAAATGTGCAAAGTCAAATTATACAGTACTAGTCTTCTTCTTCTTCTTCTTCGCTATATTCCAATATGGATATTCTTTATTTATAGTCTAATACCGGTATATGATACAAATGTACTATATTTGTCCGAAATATCTTCATGAAATTCTACTAGATTAAATCTAAATTATCCTAATTAATGTTGTACTGTATTTGGCGATAATTTTAAATTAAAACTTGCAATAGGTACTACCGATGAATCTCCCATTCTCTATTAGGTAAAGTAGATTAGAATTGTTATGATTTTCTTATTCATTCAGGATCGTTGTATTATGAATCTTAATTCTGATTATATTACGTAAAGTTCCGGAATAAAATTTGTAGATGTCTTACTTAATTTAATGTTGTTATCTGCATTTACACTCAGATTAGTAACTCCGCAACGACAAGATAAGGATGTGAGTAATACGTGCTTAACGAAGTAAAACTGTATCCACACATACGTGCAACCAACTCACGTTCATTAACCTTCATGTGTAAACTATTGCTCTCATGTCTCTCTCTTTACATATAAGACCTTGGGGGAGAAAGAGCAAAAGAAAAGAGAGACGACTAACATGATTAGTATATAAACGAAGAGATGACAATCATGACATGTGATAAATAGACAAATTGAAAGAATAAATAAAGCAAAAAATTACTTTCTTATACTGAAGCGTAGCATTCCTAGCTAAAAAAAATCCAGCACATCGTTCAGCATAGAAGTGAAAATTCAGTAATCGAACGGGTAGAGCGACGGCTTTCAGTGTTCGAATCCCGGGAGTCCAAGTAGAATTTGTAGTGGACAAAGACTGTGTTTGGGTAGTAGGTTTTCGCGGGGCACTCCCATTTCTCTTGCTGGCATTCCTCTATTGCTTCATTGATCACTTTGCTATAAAGATCGCCTCCCAAGTTACATCGATGGCAGTGCTATGGCACGTCGCTCCTATGGGGAACACTCGGTTGTGAAATGACGCAAAATCAAGTTACTCGTTATAAGAAACACTACAGAGGATGGTCATGTGCCATTGTTTTGTATATATCCTAAACTGTCTTAAATGGTGACTTTGCGCTGTGCTGAACACATGAGCAAGAAATACCAAAATATTATTTTTTTGTTTATGACCTTCATAAGAGTAAAGATAATGGGAGAAAAGACCTTGAAGTTAAGTGTGATGATATTAATTTAAAAAAATAAGTTAATAATGGACTTGGTAATAGAAATCAGCAGTAATAATTGTGAAGAAGCGTGCCTTGGACTTTTGTCAATATAAAAAAAATCACATATGCTTTCGTCTTCACGTGAATAAAGAAATGAGAAGGATGTTTCTACTCGTTGTGATCGTTACAGTTAGTTAAATCCATGCGATTAGTTAGTAGACTATTTGTAATAATTATTTCCAAGATTATGATGCCCTTTATTCACCGCAAGATGAAGGCATATCCGATTTTCGAATATTTTATATTATACGTCACCATCAATGGGCAAAGTCAAAGCTGCATTCCTACTGAATGCTACTCGCTATTGTTTCCTCCCTCAGAAAGAGAAACTCTGCCCGTGTCTCTTTCCAATGTGAGGTACGGAGAAAAGTGGTCCGAATTGCAAGCGGGCTGTTTCTAAGAGGTGTTATATTTATAACATGTTTATTGAACTTTGACCAGTTAGTGTACAGTGTACTGTACGTGCTGCTGTAAGACGGGTATGAAAATTATCTTTACAGATCTTTTATTATATTTCTACCTCTGTGCAATGTCACAGTTTGCTGGTAGGGGGAGAGAGATAGCAGAAGGTGCAATACTTTTAAATGCCCTGACGCCCACGACCAAGATAAGAGAAATTTCAAATCTACCGGCTACTCACCGGTAGAGATATAGTAAGAAATCTGTAATAGTTTAGTGTTCAGTTCAGCTCTGCTTCCTTATCGCTACCGTCTAGGACTAGTCTAATGTACCTAACCTAATGTAACCAAACCAAATCATATGACCCTTATTCCTGCCAGGGTTTCAGAGCTGGGAGCGGGTAGTAACTGAAACAAGCCGATATGAAATTGAGAAGTTATAAGTAAATGCATACGAAAGCAGTAAATAATAGTGAATGAAAGAAATCAGAACAAAAAGGAAGAGAAGAAATAAATAAAACGGCAATAAGTTAAAAAAAATAAATAGAGGGTTAGATTGTAAAATAATAAATACTAAATGAAAAGAAAAATCTGTGAAAAATAAGGTAATAAAGAAGGAAAATTTGCAAATATAAAATTAATCGATGAACACAAAATTCTTGAGGCAAAGAAGCAACGAAAAAGAAAAGGTAATACCTTTATAGAGGGGATATGATTAATTCTAAATTGGGTTACGACTTTCTTCACTAAGAAATACTGTAGACTTATTCTTCTTACAGTTGGGGATTTTCGTACAAAATGGTGGTACATTTTAATTTACAAAACTAGCTGAAAAGAACTTATATCTGCAAAATTTAGCTCTAAAATTATAGGAAATAATATAGAACTAAAAAATCTAATGAAACATCTCACGTTTCTAAAATTGTCGACAATGATTTACTCTGGATGATAATTGAACACACAGATTACACTTCAATTTCGAAGAGATCCGAACAGAGTATTTCCTAAGTCATACGTGAAAGATTGAAGAGTGAATTCCTTGCCTATCTGTTAATTGTAATATTATCGTTTGCCAATTGTAGTAAATTATATTGAAACGCACCAGAGAAATAATATACATTTTGTGCATGTACTACGTAATTAAATTTAAAAAATAAGTTTAAATAGAGTAGATTATTGTATATTCTATCGCTACAATGCGACATTGTTTCGAGCATCGATCGTAGGAAAACCTAAATCTGTATCGCATTTTGTTTCCATCCCTGGTGTAACATCGCCCACCACGTGGCTTCGTACTGTATAGCATCTTGAATTTAAGTTCAAAGGCCTAATGCGCTGTGAAGTGTGCCACGTTACTATAATCGTTTCCTTATTCCAGCTGAACTATTTACGTTGCTTATAATCAGAATCTTAAGATTATTTAAAGGGGAGAGCAGCCTCCTTGTAATTAAACCAGAATGCTCACGGCTAACGAGTCCTGAACGTTAAAATATCCATTTCCACGCTTCTGCCCTTATCTAAATAAGTCAACCGCCCATTTATATCCTACAGTTCTAAGGGAACAGGAGAAACATTGTTCCAAGTGTGTTTACTAAACTGTAAACTTATCCCTCTGTTGTTAAGGTTACAGTAGCTAAGAACATCACATTTACAGGATGTTTCCATGTAGACTCCAATTAATTCAATTCTCCATCTGTACCCATGTATCATATTCATGACAATCATGTTATCACCGTTTCCGGTTTTCTTGAGCACGAAAGGGACTTCATTCTGTAAACCGCAAGTGAATGTTGAGATTCATACATATGGTCAAGGAGTGATTGAGCGCTGTATAAATACCTTTCAGCTCTGATTAAGTCAAACTATTCTATTGTACCAATTGCACAATGAAGTTAAATAAATATGTTACCGCATCTCTACGGTTTGGTATGAGAAAAATATTGGATTTCGGAAATCTTTCAACTACATACGAGTACGTTTGGTTCTGTTAAAATATTAAGCGACTGTATAAATAGAAGAGCATTCGGAAATCTTAGGGAAAAGAAGCCACACATATTTTGTAAAGTAATTGTTAGTTTATTGTACTCGTACGATGGTGGAAACCATGATCTAAAACCGTGGTTCCCAACTTCTTTCACTTGTGTATTGCTTGGCAGTCCATTTCCTTCATATTAGCAAACATTTTGTATATTAATAATGTATGCATTGTATAGGGTTGGGTAGATTAAACCGGCCCATCTTATCTCATTTGATTTGAAAAAACTTTCTTCAAAGAAATGGAATAAAATGAATAAATGAATGTGTCCTGTACTAACCTTCATAATAGATGATGAAAGTGCCCTCCACCAACATCTAGACACTTCTATGCACGTATTAACAGGTTCATATAGACACGTGCCTTTTTCTCACGGGTGAAAGTGAGGATACTATTACTGATGTTATCCTTCAGTTCATGGGCATTCTGCTCGTACACTTTCCCCTTCAAGTACTTCCATAAATAAAAGTCACATGTCGACAAATCTGGTGACCGCTGTGGCCATAAACCTTTGCTCACAGTCCGCTCTTAAGTGAACATCTGAAGAATACGCGAAAGTGACCTCTCAGATATGTGAGTTGTTGCTCCGTCTTGCTGAAGGAAACGGTAATTACGCTTCTCTTCTGTTAATTGGGGATAAAATTCGTCCAAGAAGGTCAAGTATACATCCGTGTTGATTGTGGTGTCGAAGAATATTCGACCGATAATGCGTTTCGCAGGCATAGCGCGCCACATACCTATCTTTTGGTCGTATAGGGGTTTCTCATAGGCTAAGCTAGATTAGGTTTTCTGTCGTCCTATACGTGCTGTTCTGGGAGTTTACATATTCCAATACATGAAACCAAGCCTCCTCAGTCAGGATAAACAACAGCGGGTCCAAACGACCATATGTAAATTCTGTGATCACATTCAACAACCAGTGATTAACTTTTTCAACCTTACATTGCAACAACAAACAGAAAAGTTTATAAATCATTGTAATGGTATTAATAAAGGGTAAGCGATTTAAACAATTTCCCACATTTAGATTATTAAACGGTTACTGTATTCACGGTTCGTAATTCTTACCTGGGTCGTTGACAGTGTCTACCTCATCGCTTGAATCTATTTCTAATTTTGACAAGTAGATATGGAGAAAGTTACACAACATAGAACAGCACGCATTGTTTTCTTCACCTAATACAATCAGGAACATTAAATCCAGACGTTTGTGATGGATAGATAGGGCATGTAGCACGTATGGATGATTCCAGAAATACACATAGAGTGTTAGTTGGAAGGTCTGAAGGAAAAAGACCTTTGGTAAGACCGAGACTTAGATGTGAAGATATTAACATTAAAATGGATTAGAGGGAGGTGGTTTATGATGGTAGGGACTGGATTAATCTTGCTCAGAATAAGGATCAATGGTGTGCTTATGTGAGGGCGGCAAAGAACCTCCGGGGTCTATAAAAGCCATTTGTAAGTAAATAAGATATGGTGAATTATTTTACATGCTGCCTTTTCTCATGTGCCAAAACTCGTCACGTGTCACAAACTTAAAGACAGCGTTTAATTGGTGACTATAATTTATTTCCGCAGGAAGTCAAGCTATAAACTTTTACAGCCTTCGTCAAGGTAACAAATAAACGATCGATGACCCACACAATCATATTATATGCATACCTTTTTCTTATCTTTAGAGTCCGACTGGTATAGTATAACCCTGGAAACAATACAGCGAGAGTTTATACTGTGCTCATCCTCATATTCCCTATTTTATTTTCTGCATTGTCTAGCAGAGGCCTTTGCGGTTTTACGAGATGTCCTGCAGGTACATATAGTTAGTCTCAGTCGAGGCATTGGTCCCAGAGATGTGTCCGAAAAACAGGCAAATTTGTAGGGAGCGAGAAAGTAAAGTAAAGTAAATCAATGGCGCTACAGCAGGGCCAAGACCGACCAGCCGGCTGCTGGCCCCTATCCACATGCCGAAGCAGAGGTGGACGATCATCCAACCATAATGGAGGTATCGTGTGGTTATCACGATGATCTCACCAGCCGTTATTGCTGGTTTGCGAAACCGGATTTTCGCTACCTATCGTAGCTCCCCAAGTGCATCATAATGCTGGGTGGGCACCGGTCCCATACGCTGGCCGAAATTTCATGAGAAAATTTCTTCCTTCATGAGCACTCGAACCAGAGCGCATTTCGTAACGCTGGTCCTAGGCGGGATGCCTTAGACCGCGATGCCACGGCGCGGGACAATCTACTAGTAGTCCTGATTTTATAGTTACGAGTTGATGATAGGATGGAATTCAACGTGTGAGGGGCAGAGGGTGTGCGAAGGACGCACAGGTGTGTCTTTGGTCACAGACGTGTGTATCACCCATGCACAGTGATGCATTTTCATTCACTATTATGCTGTTATTGTGTTTTAAGTGCCAAGTCTATATTTTTTAATGCGTATCGTCTCGCTGGATAGGTTATCTTTCTCATTGCCCACGTACAGTATCTCAACCTAGAGGTCATTAATAAATAATGGCGTTCCTGACACTGGCCATCTTCTCAGCTCGTACTAGTAGGCTTAAATGGAGTTCTCTCAATTCGGGTAGTATTTTACTTGCTGTAAATCTACGAGACGAGAGCTCAGCTTTATTTCCTTCCGAAGGTACGTCACTTTATTAATGCACTGAACTTTCAATTCTATGCGAATTTGATTCAGGTAGTAAGCTTATGTAGCATATATTTTATTAATTGTAACTTCAAATTAAATTCCGATTGGAACATGTTAGAACATTTCACACTATACTTACGTATGTAAATTGAAATTAGGCTGTCTATTTTTTTTGTCTTCACTACAATCCCTCAAACTTAGTAAAATCTTTCATTTACACTCTCTATATTTCATACTGGACGCAAGTTCCTGAAACTAAGCATTTTTTTTTTCTCCCGTGGAAAGAACGTGGCGTCATTATTAATCTAAAACATGGCAAAATTAGACTTCTTTGGCTGAGTTTTATTCTGGCATGTATCTGTATAGTGACGGCTGTGTTAGTTATTGGGTGTTGCTAATAGTAAATCAATACTGAGTCTTTGTTCAGAAAATCCCATATAAATTTTGCAACAAATGTAGATATATCAGACAGTAAGGAGGGTCAGTGATCGAGAGCACCAATAAGAACGGAGGATGATGTCACAGCGTGGTACGGGGTGTGATGACCTAATCGTCTCTGTGACACTCGCGTCACCAATAATTGTCACCGACGCGACGTTGCAATACATCTCGGAAGGCGCTCTTCCTTTGGTACTGTTACAGATGACGGTTTCTCACAAAATGGACCTATTACGAAAAATATAAATCATTCCACAGTAGTTAAATAGTATATTTAATGTTGTGAGGAAGCTACAATGTTGGCTTTAGTCCCAATACGGATATTTAGGTCTGTAATTTATGTTTTATTTATTTATTTTTTTTAATTTCATTTGCTCCCTCGAAAGTCAAGGCTGCCGTTTGACAAAGCTTAACAACCAATACAAAATTATTTACAAATGAATTTATGGAGAGATATCAGTAACAAAGGTATAATGCTCAAGATTGTTGGAATTGGCGAAAATGTTACAGAGGACAATAAAAAATGTGTAAATTGTAATGCCAGTTTTCGGAAGGTAGGAAATGATTTTCTAGTTAATGAGAGAACAAATTATTTCTTAAATATTTAGAGAGCCTTTAAAGGCTAGTAGTGATATACTTTTTATAGTTGTAGTTGGAATACCTAGTTTCTTGCACAGATCAACAAAGAATTCAGGGATTGGTTTTCTAGCACCGATTAGAAGACCAATAACTTCAATGTGAAGGAGTTGACATTTTTGTTTGTAGTAGTCTGTAGTTGGTTGGTAGATAGCTTTCTTTTTCTTGTCAACTTCCATCGGTTAGTTTGTATCCATGTTTTGTAAGATCTAAAAAGAATGAGCTTGGAGTGAATCCGGATGCAAAGTATGAAATCCATTGGTAAATGGTTATCTGAATGGATAGTTGATAGATGGACAGATATAAATAGAGTTATTCATCATTTTTATTATTAGATTTAATTGAATTTATTGGTGGAATATATATATTTACTTTGTAGTGTTTGATATTTGAGTGAGCAGTTAATATGTAGATGCATGTATTAATTTGGTTTTATTTCTAGAGTGGTTTACATATTTTAAACACTGCTGTCTGTTAGAGTAATTTATATTTGGATATTTATATCGACTTCATTCCTAGATTTACTTGAGATTTTAAAATTGTTTTTAGACTGAATTGATGTTATTTCTATTAATATACTGATACTTTGATTTCTAAATTTATTATTAGTTTCTGCATTTATTTAGTGCAATGTTTATTTATTTAGTTATTTTTAATTAATTGTCACTCACTCTGAAATTGATATGATTTCCAGATTGGTTGTAATTTCACCTAGCCTACTTTAGTATGATCTTTCGAAATCGATTTAGATTTTATTTATGGATCGTCACATGTTTCCTCGACTGATAAATTTTGATTTCTCCAATAACTTATATTTGATTCCTGGATCGACTTAGACCCTTTCGCTGATTGTTAGGCTCATTGGTATTTAGTATCTAAATATACTGATTTCTTCAGCTGGTGCTTTATTAAATTATGAGTATATGTTATTTTCTATTCGAGTTGATATGTTGATGTATACTACATTGGTGTTTCTAGATTGTGCAAACAATAATTTATTTTGGCGATCGTGTGTTTAATTAAATACACAATTAATACAAATAAATAAATGCAATTGAATTCTTTGTTTCTCGCAGATTTCTTATTTTATTTCTCGATTACCTAATCGGTTGATGAAATAAGTTCAGAAATATAAAAAGTATTCACTAGTACAGTAATAGGCCTATACTTCACTGCCACTCGCTATTGAGAGAGAACCGTATTTCATCAGATACGCGGTGAAGTTGAACACTAGCTCTCTTTCCTTGTGTGCGGGATGCGGAGTTTTTTTGATAGTTGGGGTGATGCAGTTAGGGGAGATTCATTGCCTTCCGATCCTATTAACTATACAATTTTCTCTGCAAACAGTAGAGCCGAACTGGATGGAATTAGTTACCGCTGTCTTGGT